>NC_056727.1:1254374285-1254469285 GCF_019279795.1 Protopterus annectens
TAGTACACCTGTACTTGGGAATTCCATGAGGGCCTTCACAACCACCACAACACCCATTTCCATAGTCAGTTGTGGTTGCTACTGTATGGGACATTACATGTACCCTGTTACACTCCTCTCCCTACTGACTACACGAGCCTTGCAGTACCAGCACAACAGTGTTGTACAAATGGGTCGATAAGCATGGGATACCCATTGAGTTCTGGCAAGTGTGTGTATGTGTGCATGTCCGTATGTCTGTAGGGCACAGCATTCTGAGGCCACATACTCCTATTACAATACCCATTACCACACAGTAGTACAGATAGTGTTGTTGCTGCCCATAGGTGAGGCATGACAATGCAACACCATACTATGCCTGTGGCATGTGCATTAGATGCATATCCCTGTAGTATCACTGTTGGGATATACAAAGGGTTGTATCATAGTCATGGGCAATGTGTGATGGTGGGTATTTCAGAGTGTCATCATGGGTTTCAGGGAGTACAATATCCACTGGGGGATGTGGGTGCTGTGTACACTGTCATTACACCAAGGTACACCCGGTATATGTCCCATGTACCACTTTATGGTGACCACTGTCACTATCAACCGTACAGGTAACTGATACTACAATCCAGCCCAGTTATGCATGTGCTGTGTGCAGCCTACCTGTAACACATTGGACACATGATCAAGTTAGTTAGCAGTGATAGGCCCAGGTCTCTCGGACATGTGTCTGCCTGTTATGTGTCTGTTAATGTGTATATGATGGTATGTCACACTATGTATTGTCCATATACAACCATTGCATCCCCCATTAGCATACTGTACATGTCTGGGGATGTTCTGCATGTAACATGTAACCTGGAACACACCTCACCCTAAACGCTGTGTGGTGTGTGCAAGCCACACCACGTCAGTAGCACTACATACCTAAGTAGGGGTCTTGTCCCAGTGTTGCCAAGTAAGAGTGTGCGGGAATGTGGATAGGTCTACATCAGGTTGCAGATTATACATGTCCCAGCTGGTCACCTGTCCATGTGGCACAGGCAATAACTGTTATACAAACCTATGACATGTGTTCAACTGTACCCCAGATATGTCACAGCCATGGTGTCACCACAGTGCCATACCACGTTGTGGAATATGACTGCAGACCATACTCCTGCTGATGCATGTACAACTACAACACAAATGGATAACATTATGGAGATCACAATCAACCAGTGTTACAAACTGCTATAATGCATCATTGCTGGACAGCTACACTACCTGACATGCATGTATTAAACTTTACTCCTGACAACATGTTACACTGTAGTACTTTGGTACACAGTAGTACAGTCACCATGTACATCAGAACCATATTAGCCTGCCCCTTCATCAATCTTATGGAGGACAGGGATGTGGCACAGGCATCATCATATCCACAGGGTGTGTTGTTGTTTTGCCAGAGGCCAAGGGTGGGCCATACATTTGACACCATGTGTGTGGGTGAGGGCTGTAATGAGGTGAATTGGGCATGGTGATGTGGTGTGTGTAGGTATGGGGTTGCCCTAGGTGTGTTTGTATAGTGTGTGGGTCTGCATGCATACAGTTCTGCCATGTGACTGCCCTATACAGGTGTTTATGGACAGCTGCAGGCCATACCTGTCAGGGTGTGCAGTTCACTGCCTCTGGCCACGGACACGTGGACTGTGTCTGCCAGGGGTTCCATGGGCATGTCCAGGTACAGGCCTCAATGTACTACTTTCCCCTGATGATGACAGATGTCTGCTGAACCAGGTCCCTCCTGGGACTGGCCAGGACCCCTTGCTCATGGCCTGCTGTGGTGTGGTGTGGACAGCTCCCCTCCACAGTGCTGGGGCTGGTACTGCCACAATGGGTGCACCTTGGTGTCCTAGCATGTCCACATTGACTGCCAGCTGTTGCTGTTGCTGGCCTACATCCATGCGGCCGTCACTGCACTCCCACCAAATGTTCAAGCACGGACAAACCACGGTCGATGCGGCCCATCATGTCACCATACCATCTATCCATGAGCTCGGTATAAGCACAAATGGCACCAGACAGTTCACAGAAGTTGTCACTTGCAGATGTGAGAGCAGCCCTCTGCAGCCTCAGGCCCTGTCTGGTGTGATGTTCCATATGTGCCTGCACCGCCATGACAGCCTGAAACATGCACCCAGTGGTACCACTTGTGGGGTGACTGCCAGGGGCATGATGACCAGTGGCCCTACCATGAACACCCTGGCTCATCTGCCTATGTGATTCCCTGCCAGATATCTGGCTATGCCTGCTGTGACCAGACACAGTAGGCATGGATACCACACTATCCTTTGCACTGCCACCAACCGTCAGCTGTCCCTCTGCTATGGCCACTGGTCATGGTGTATATATAGGCACTGACACTATGTGTGGGGTTGGGGTGGGTAAAAGGGGGATGTCAAATGATGGCGCTGTTTCAGCCCCTGACAACCCCACCTGTGCCTCAACAGTACTATCATCATCTTTGGTGTCTGTATGGACACCAACATCAGATTACATGTAGGAAGGACCCTGACCCACGTTGCCACCTGTGGGGGAAAACAAGAAATGCACTTTAAGACCTGTACAGCATTGCATAACAGTACACACACACACACACACACACACACACACACACACACTCTCTCACACACACACACCACCTTAATATCTACCTGTCTGTGACTTTACAGACAGTCCCACATTTATTCCCATGCGTTTTCCATCCTGCATCACACTTGGTAACATACACTCATTGCTACCACTCATTACCGTATCATTCCTCTAAATGCCTAGACAAGTGATCACAGCACAAGACCTGTTACTCCATTACCTCCTTGACCTGAGTGGAGTGGTTTTACATGGCCTCACTGCTGTCATTCAGTGTTCACCCTGTGCATGTCTGGACATCTTGAGCATGGCCCCTATATGTGAGGGGCTACTATGTTCACTCCATAATGTCACGCACTGGAGTGTCATGTGTAAGTATTGCTCAGTACATGCCAGATATGATACTCAATCAACCTATCATGTGACAACTGTAATATATGGATGCACTCCCTGGTGTTGTCTAGTAATTCCCCAATGCATCTGTAGTGCTGCATATGTAGTTTATCAGTCACCTCTCTGGTGAATGCGATATTAAGGGTATGCCTGGTGTCTACCTTCCCTCCCAATGCATGTTCCATGCTACAGACCTTATTATACTATTAGCTGTCCTGTGATTACATACATGACAAGTATTCCTGGTGTGTCATGTGGCAGTCCATGTCCATGTACAGCACAATCCCAAAAGGAAGTACTGCTGTATGACCAACCCCACAATCACACATATGCATACATGGACACCCACACAAACACACACACACATGCACACACGCATCCTACATGCATCAACCTCCCTCCACTTCACCAGAGTGACTCTACAGACAAAATAACCACCCACTGACACACACACACACACACACACACACACACACACACACACACACACACACACACACACACACACACACATATAGGTGAAGTTGCACAAAGATAGTACACACATCCTCCTATTACCCATTTGTCAACATGCCTAAGATATGGTACATAGCAGCATGCAGTGCAGGTATAGTCAACCCATGCTAGCAACAGTATACATGTGTGTGATGCATGTGCTGTATTAGTAGGTGATGCCCCTTTCCCTGGATACCACTGCACCCATGTACACAGTATTACTGTGCACCTATTCTGCACCCTGCCATGTACTGTGCACAAAACCTCACAGGTGTACAACCCATTGCTGAATGTGTAGTACTGTATCAGTTATGTCAACTCTAATGCTCACAGCCCCTATGTTTTTCAGCAACACATACCTGGGATGATATATGGACAGATGTCATTTGTGAATGCCTGATGTCTGGTTTACAGATCTCAGCATCAGCGGGCCATGTATGACCAATCCAATACTATTACACTGACAATCATTAGACCATACCATGGCTATGTACACACCCTTATTGATATGACGCACGCTTCCTTGATCTGCCATGGGACCACATCACTGCATATGTTAACAGTACATGAGCCCTATATGTGCCATATATCCTGTACATTCACATGCAGTGTCTACGGAATGTGTTAGGTGTGTGGATGCTGACCACGATGCATACACTCCTTGTGTGCATATGTGTTCAAACCCTTATCATAACAGTTTGTTGCACCTATTATGTGTACTACAGCAGTCACTGCTCCTGGCAGGGGTATACTAGCATGGGCCATCTGCATTTGCCAGTGTATGTTCAGTCTGCCCTACACATGTCCCCCAAATCTGCATGATTGCAAGGTCTACTCATGTGCACATCCCTTAATGTTCACACACTGCCTTCACAATTGCTGTGGGTGTTGGGTTACATTTGCCACAGTTCCCGAACCTGACTGTGTGCAGATACAGCCATTCTTAGCATCCTTAGGATCCCTGCTACAGTGCACTGGTGTGTCATGCTGACATCCCCCTCCCCACCTTCAGCCTTTTTGCAGATGCTTGACAAGTAAGGCCTACACATGTGTCAGTTTGCAGTGATCCATACACTGAACATCACGTGTTACAGCCTAGTCTGTCCCTCAAACATAGGCACCAGACCAGGTGTGAATTTCTAATTAGCTATCCATAGGGAAGAACTCTGCTTGAAACGTATGGGAGCCAATTCCACAGAATGGGAATTCTCTGAGAAACGTATCTCTCCCCAACATGTCTGTTTATATTTTTAGCCAAATGTATGTCTTTTAATCTATTACTTCTGATGCTGTTTGTTTTGCAGATGTGTAAAAAGTTAATCAAAACAGGGTCCAGGTATGCCATGTATGCAGGGCAGAGATCAACTCTCAGAAGTCTGTATGATACTGAGTAAAGAGATAGGGGCTTGAGGCAGTCAGCATAGGTCATTATGTTTATTCCTTGTATCCTTTTTGTAAGGAACCTTTGTGGGCATTCCAGTTGCTGCACGTGTTTGGTCAGGTGTATACTGAAGGGGGCATTTAACTCTATGAAGGCTGTGATGAGGGCTGAGTACAATGGTATGATGACCTCTCTAGACCTAGATGCCATGGCCTTGCTAATAAGTAAAGCAATGTAGAAGGATTTTCTTAGTACTGTGGTCACATTGTTTAAAGGCTAGGATACTATCTACATGAGTTCCCAGATTTACAACTAATGAATCAACATTTAGGGGTGTTTTATTGATCACATTGTTATCCATGGTGGCCGACTTTCCAAAATCTCCTATAATCCATGGCTTTGGTTCCAAGCATTTGTCTATCTTAGACTTTCCTGGAGGGTGTTCTCATCTTGGGGGATTCAATAACTCCTCCCACTTTGCAATAATCTACGAATTTGGTTAGCCAGAGGCTTGTTGACATTGGCTTTGACATCTGAGAAATAGATGCCAAAGAGGAGTGGGCCTGGCAGAGAGCCCTGGGGGGACTCCATTGGTAACCAGCCTCTTTGTGGGGGTGGCCTCACCGATTCTAATCTACTGGGTCCTATCAGTGAGCTAGCTAGCTGTCCAGCATGCTATAAAGGGATGTATACCTAGTTACATAGGTTTGTTGACAATGCACAAGTAGGCTGTTGTATTGGGTCTATATCAGAACATCGAATATTTAACAGTTCGAATCACTAAAGGTTGACCTTTAGTGATCGAACTGTTAAAATAGCGAATGTTCGTAAAAAAAAATAAAATAAAATAAAGGGTGTAAGCAGGGGGGCAAACCCCCCACACCCCCCGCTACTTAAATATACCAACTCCGAGACTGCACTACATTGAAGTAAACTGAAATCTCCCCTTAAGGAAATTTCCGTTTACCTGTTCGATGTCCTGCAGTTTCACTAGTCTCATGTCAGCAATGTCAGATTCAACATTATCGGCTTTCGAGAATTTAATATAGGCCCATTTTATCAAATGCTTTAGCCAGATCTACATAGATGGTATGCACTGTTTTCCCTCCATTCATTTTCTTACTGACCTTTTTAAAGAAGTCCACCAGTTTCGGTAAACATGACCTTCCTTTGACAAAGCTAAACTGGCATGGATCTAGTGTATGGATATCTCTTGTATCTATGTTGATAATTTTCATGGTAATTCTTTCCTTGGCTTTGCAAATAAGAATAGTCAGAGTAATGGGTCTGTAGTATCCAGGATCTGAAGAAGATCCTCCATTATGAAGGTGGGTGAGCATATCTGTTCTCTTTTCACATGGCACAACGCTTGTTTTAACACTATGGTTAAATAATGACATAACATGTGCTGATAAGTCATAATTTAAACTGTTCAGGAGTAATCCTGGGATGTTATTGACTTTAGAGAGGGCAGCCAGTACATGCTCGGGTCTAGATCATAAGACCAAATGAAAAAAATGTAGAATGGCAAAGTGTCGCAAAGACCGGACCTTGAACTTGCTATTGTGGGGGATGCGGCCCCCACAACCCCCGCTACAAATATATTCCAACTCCAAGATTGCACTACAGTGAAGTAAGGGCAAATATTCCAATCTTCACTGTACTGCGATCTGACAAACAGCACTTCGAGGTCCAGTCTTTTCACTGTTTTGCCGTTCAACATTTTTTTCATTCAGTCTTCTGACATAGACCCACATGCTCCCTAATTATAGTTGGACGGGTTATGTTTGTGGGTATTTGGGGGAAGGTTGGTGGTAAGAAGAGGTAAAGTTGTAACTGAATTTGTCTGTTAATAGGTTCACTATGTCACCAGACTCAGTGAATGTGGCAGTATTAACCACCAGTTCTGCATGTCGCTCTGTGCTGCCGTTTAGGTTACTGACATAGCTGTAGAACCTTATGGTTATCTTTCACCTGGGAGCCTATCTTAGCCTCAGAGTTGTCTTTGCTTGATCTAATTAGTACTCTTAATTCCCTGTTTAGTTTGATGAAAAAGTTTTTATTTTTATGTAAATTATCCTTTCTGATTTTTGATATATTTTTTCCTTTTGTTGTATAGCCTGTTTAATTTGGGATGTCACCAGGATGTTTTTTTTCTAGAGCTAGTCCTGGGCTTGCTTCTGGTACATTTAGCCACCTCTGTGCAGCCATTGACATAGCTGTACAGAATTCTGAGGGCAATTCTGAATAGGCTGCTATGGTCTTGGAGTTTGGCGGGGCATGGAATTTTGACAAAGCATCACTTAGTAAAAGGTAGTTTGACTTGGACTAGTTTGCAATTGTTACTAGTTTTAATGTGATTATGGAGCTGAACTATTGCCCTATAAGCCTGGCTAGCTTGGTCTGCAAAGCTATGGAGCGCATCATCATGGATCTCATTAACAGAGACATTGGAAACCTCCAAACACTGGACCCTACCCAGTTTGGCTTTGTTAAGGGCAGATCATGCCTCCTAAACCTGGTGGACTTCTTTGAGACAGTTTCCAAAGCTATAGACGAGGGAAAGATGGTCCACACAGCCTACCTAGACCTTGCAAAGGCCTTCGACACCATTCCCCACTCAGGTATTATAGACAAGCTCACCAGCCTGAACAAAAACCCCTATATCACGAGATGGGTTGCCAACTGGCTCACGGACAGAACCCACATGGTAAGAGTTGTAGGAGCTAGGTCTGACTCTAAACCGGTTACAAGTGGCATTCCCCAGGGCTCAGTCCTAGGACTCCTCCTGTTCAGCAGATACTTCTCAGAGGTACAGGCAAGCACAGGAGGACTATGGCTGACCAAGTTCATAGATGACTGCAAACTAGGGGCTATAATTGACTCTCCGGCTGACACAGACATCCTCCAAAAGGGCCTCACTGAGACAGATACCTGGTGTCAAAACCATGGCCTCAAGCTAAATGCCAAAAAGTGCATAGTCATCCCCTTTGGAAAAAACAAAGTACCCACAAACTACCACATAGGTGGTAGCCCCCTAAATACAGAAGACGTAATAAGGGATCTGAGAACCCAAGTAGATAGTAACCTCTCCTTTGATAATCACATTGCCAAAGTGGTTAGAAAATCCTTCTATGTGGCCCACCTAATCACAAAAGGGTTTGCATCCAGATCGAAAGAGATCATTGGGCCCTCTATGCATCACTCATCAGACCCATCATAGAGTACAATGCCCCATTTGGGATGTACCTTACAAGACACCTGCAACAGCTGGAAAGAGCACAGAAGTCCTCACCAAGAGGATCACTGGCCTCAAGCAGATGCCCTATGCAGCTCAGCTGAAGAAACTCCAGCTGTATTCGGTTGCATACCACCTACGCAGAGGTGATCTCTGCCTGACATACAAGGCCATGTCCAACCCAGAATTGATGGACATGCTCCACCTAAAGAAAACCATATCCCCTCGAGCCACACTCTCCAGGGATCTAAACCTCACCACAACAATAAATAGGATGTGCTGGAGGGATAGATTCCTGTCCCAGTGACTTCCCATGCTCTGGAACAAGATTCCAATCTACATTAGGCAGAGCTCCTCGCTAACCCTCTTCAAGAGAAACCTTGATGAGTGGATGGGAAACAGAAAGTTTACCCCAGGGATTACTTCAGTGGCTGTGCTGGACAGAGGCACAGGGAACTAATCTAAGGGGGCGGCGAAAGCCAACACATTCCGGCTAGGCTTATAGATGCCTTTGAGCAGATAGCCTAGCACCTATCTATGAACCTATGAACCTAATAATGTGGACCACAGTAATACGTTATGCCATACTGTAAATCTGTAACAGTTGCCATTGTACTACTGGTATATACACTGTTGTTGCACTGTATATGGGTGATGTTTCACACATGTCCCTACTGTAGGACACATCTCCCACCATTATGTTACTCTCTGTGGACACATTACACAAAGACAGGATGTTAGTTATCTTGCAGATTTCTGACATACCCTTCCAGTACGCCATCATGGTCACCACTGTGATGCTGTGCATTTAACAGCAACAATATGTGCACATGTACAGCATGCATTCTGGGTAGGTGTGTTAGATGTGTGCATGGAATATACTATAGCCATTACATGCCTGGTGTATTGGCAAGCATCAACATAAACCATACTCACCAGCTACAGGCTGCTGCTTGGTGGTATACCGGAGGGACCTACATAAGAGGGTGAGAAATAGAAAGTCAGTGACCACACCTGTGGCATTGCTAGAGGGTGGGTGCAGAATTACAGTATATCAATAGTACATGTCCACAATACTACCACGTATGTACATCTGTTTATTACTACTATGCAGCTACAAACTATATATATGACATGTCAGATATGCATGATCTACCTGTACAGATGCGGATGCATACGCAACATTGGTCTACTGAAGTGCCCTGAGGATTTACCTGCACGGTCCTCAGCCATTGTGTGGATAACACCCACCTCCACAATGGTGTCCGGCAGTTGTTGGCTGTGCGGACGGGCAGGTGCCATGAGGCTAGCGAGGAGCTCCTCAACACGTATCAGGGGGGATGGATGACATGGCCCCCCCCATTGCGAGGTGATCCCCCTAGACTACAGCAGTATGCCGACGGGCATTGCGAAGCAGGTCAGAACAATTTTTCCGGACCTGCTCATAACTGTGGTTGTGCAGTCTGACATCATTGACCCCGTGGACTAGGTTGTTCCACAGGGCAGTCCACTCCTGCTGCTCATGGGCGGCCTGGCCAAAAAGGACAGGGTAGTGCTGGATAAGATAGTTTTGCACTATTTCATTTTCAGCAGCTGAGTAATCAGGGAGCCATCCATGTGACATCTTGCCTGAAAGACATAAAGATGGAAACAGGTCTGAGCAACTCATACAGCAAGGTTACCGCAGTTCTTAATACATATCTCTGTCACCCCCCCACCATATCAGTGACAACAAACTGTACACACAACCCAATAGGTATGGCTACTGCTTACCTACCAGTGGGACAGATATTGTATTGTACCACACTTTGTGCTATGTGTTTGTAGCCATTTTCCCTGTGTGGACACTATCACTGCTGGCCTGTTACAGACTATTCACCTGCATGCCATTGTCAGGGCCACTATGGTTCCATATATGCCTTTGGTATGCTTGCTATGTGATTGTTGCACATCTGACATTCTGTGTTATTGGGGATATCTATGCATGCTGCTGGACATGTTCTGGGATTGTGTAGACTATTACTTCCCACATATGTTCTATAACAGTGACACAATAGCATGTTTAGGGAATATTTGCCAGCAGAACCACCTCTCCAAACTCATCTGCCCATGTTACCAGGCCACATCACATGTGGGACCCACCCTGAGGCCTCTTCATGTACTGGTCCAGCCCTACCTTCAGGTGGAACCACCTCAGGAGATGTTGTCCCCACCCTGGGGGCATACACAGACATGATCTTGTCCCCCGAGGTCAGGTCCAGGGTCTGTTCCATAGCGGGCTCCACAGACACATGTGGGATGTGCTACATCACCCTGGGGCACCCAGTACACATTCACAGGGTCCACGTGCTCCTCTTGCTCAGCCTTCAGGTCAGTCACCTTCGGGATGTGGACTGCTGTTGTGAGTAGCAGTGGGTGGGAGGCTTGTTCCTATTGTGTCCATATTGGGGGCCGTGGGGCTTCCACATTGCAGACCACACACACCATCCAGGGTATTTACCCACCATGTGTCACATACCACCCCTGTAGTCTGTCCTGTATATCTACCAACCTATACTACCTCCACAACTATACCTGCCATACTTCCCCATATTCCCATTCCCTACTTCACAGACAAGGGCAATGTGGTCCCAACAAGGGGTTCACATGTGACATACCCGTCCATGTTGCACACACTGACAGCTGTATATATATTTGTGTATATTGCTATGTGTGCTCTTCCCTCATACATAGCATGCAGCACTGTGGTGGTAATATAGGGGACATGTATTTTCATACATATATTTGTGTGTGTGTTTGTATATATGTAGACGTGCATTTAGATATATATCTATATATGTGTAGATATATATAATGTATATATGTGTTTATATATATGTCTACATATGGGTATCTGTATATCTTTGGACATACATGTATATATATATATATATATATATATATATATATATATATATATATATATATGTACACATATACATACCTATATATGGGGTACATTCAGACATCAGGTCCACAATCTCAAAACTCCTTCCTGCACAGCTGCACTGTTCTGCCTTACTACAACACAGAGAGGTGCCACATATGGACACAACCTAACATTAGTGGGGCATATGTAGGGCCAGATTGCAGGTAACCTATTACATACCTATGCATCCCAGCATACTACAATACAGGTTAACCTGAATACCCTGCAAATGGTGGGCTGTGGAACCCACATGTCCATCATTATGGCATTACGTCCACCACCAGCTAATGGCCACAGTAATATACATGCTTTCCATTACACAACACACACTATGATGGCTTATATCTTGTCAGTCAGTGCTGCTCTGCACAGTTGATGGGTATGGCCCACTTTCCACAGGGACAGACTCTATTGTCCTTAGCAGTTGTTCAGCTGAACATCATTACAACAACAACACCTGACTGACATAAATCCTTCCACATCATTTATCCCATTATTATGGACCAAGTACTACAGTCAGTTACATGCAAATATACTTCACATACCTGTTGTGGGAATGAGGTCTGTTCTGGATAGTGTCCTTGTAAAGATTTTATTTGTTCTCCTTTGGCTTGGCCTTTAGCCATCTTTCTTTCTTTCTTTGTTTCACATTAAATTACACTTTCGTTCACTCTCTCTCTCTCTTTCCAGTAAATGGATTGAGCTGCTTTGAATAGATTGCAGCATGGCTTTTGTAGGTGATGCACATGATCAGGTGTTGGCCTCTGCATCAATCAGAGTCCTCCACTTGCTACCTGCATGCAGCATGCTGTGTAGTACTTCCAATTACCACTGCCATGGCAACCCACTACTATAAATCCCTACATCATGTGAGCATGGTCCCTTTACCTTTCCTGTATGGTGGACATCCTTCCTCTGTGTGGGCAGTAGTGTTACAGACAGCAGGTAGCAATACCTCTTACAAGAGAATTTGCAAACTCAGGCCAGCTACATATTTGTATGATGTTCCAGAACTACAGACAGAGTGTGAGTAGTGTTGTATGCATTGTATAGCACCAGTGTTACAGGGTTTGTGTGTACATACTAGTTTAACATGGAATGCAGTCTGTCTGCATAGCTCTCAACTGTGGGCCTATCCACTTGATGGTCAGAGGTGTGCCTGTTGTGTTTTGTCTGTCTACCACACAGGTCTTGTGTCAGATATATCACTGGCAGTGTGCGTGTTGAGTGCAATCAGTACACGGCTACATCCACTTGAGTTTCTAAATTCATGTTCCTGACTAAGGCTATGTTGCAGGCTATCCTGTAACACCAGCAACGTGATTAGGGTATGACAACACTATTTCACTTGTGGGCCTGTGTTCTAGCTTCTGTCCTACACCTACATATCAGGCTTTGCACATATGACATGCTGTCAGGGGTTGTTATGTAGTGGGCTGTGAGTATGTCATGCTGCCATTCCTGCCATCATTCCACTGCTGTTGTGGCCCCCACACATATTGTGGGGTTGGGTCCATATATGTGTGGGCTTCATCTACACAATACATGTGTGCCCTTATGCAGTCCAAAGACCAGTGTATGTAACAGTGGTATATGGCTCTGTATGTCTATGGGGGGTGTACCATAACTAACCTAGGCTGTTACAAAATGTGGGGGTATTAGGGGTAAGCTGCCTTAAGGTATCTGGATGTATATTACTATACAATTAACCTTGGGTAACTGCAGGCCTACTGCTTCCTGCCATACAGACTATTCTGTTTGTCAGTGTGATTGTGATGGTTGCAGTTATGCCTTGTTATGTAACAGATACATCCCATTGTGTCAGCTGAGGTCTTTACCCCTAGGGATTGTGTACAGAGTGTAGATAGAGGCTGCTGTACTATACATCCGCATTACTTACTGTTGATTGATTGTTATCCTGTGGCCCAGTCTGTCTTTACTGTTGTATTACTTGAAGTCCTTGGCCTGGACAGCAACATATGTAAACCTTTCCAGAATACTGAAGATAAAATAAAATTGCAGTGTCTTCTTAGGTTACCACACTTTAATCAGGCAATAAAACAATAGAATAGCCTCCAGTTAGCGCTTTCGTCTTAACATTACAAAGACTTCTTCAGACTGAGACCCGCATTCCCATACGTGCTATGGTGTTTATGTTTTATCAACATATGTGGGTTAATAATAGTCAACACATTTCAGGATTAGGTATAACAGCATGCATAGATATTCCCATTAACCCAGACACAAGATATGGAAGAGTTGCATAGCAAATATGGGACCACAGTGGTAATTACAACAGCATGCAGGTACATTGATGGCATCATGCCACCAGTGTTGGAGTATTTCAACATAGCACATGCACAGAAACAGATTTAAATAATTATCAAACAATAGGACATATGTCCCAACATTACAGTTAAGTCAGCACGTACCAATTGAGTTGGGTATTTAGTTTATTGTTGCAGATATGGTGGGGGTAGAGAAAGATGTCAATTAACAACTAGTATATTCCTGTAGTTCGCATTACTTTCCTAGTCAGTGCTGTTATCCATACCTTGCAAGTATTAGTACACTACCCTATTGCCTTACTTTGGACAGTGGTATGGCTATCGACAACTATATACATGAACTGGTTTTATCTGCAGTACACACCTCTTACCTGGTATACCTGTGGAGGAATTGTTTGTTAACACTAAATGTTTCTACACATACTCCCAGATTCCTGGTTGATGTTATGCACATACCTGTCCATCTCTTTTTGCACAAGCTCTGGCCATGTCTTGAACACATGCAGGTGAACCAGAACATATTTAGACTATTGCCCTCTTCAACCTTTAGTGACTTACAACACTCTTATACAGGATTTTCTAGACAGTTATATTATGTAGCACAGTGTGGCTGACAGTAATGAGGGATACCTTATTATTCAAAGCAACTGCAACACTAACAGTGCCATACAATACCAGAGTAAACAGTACCAGTACAGGGTATCAATCTTTTATTTCTAGGCACGGTGTTCATATCTGATGGGCCTGTGGGAGCAATGTTTGTTAGCACTACCTGAATGTTGCCACACAAATTACCAGAATCCACATTAGTATTATGCACATACATCTCACTCTGTTACTGTACACACTCTGGTCACAGCTTGACAACATGGGGGTGTAGATGGGACATACTTGGCTTATTACTCTCATAACATTTTGGGGAGTTGCTAGTGTGACAGGTTTGTTCTTATAGATGTGTGACAATCAGTTATATTTCCTGATTGCTGCCTAAACATCTGGGATCATCCCACTGATTTCCCAGGGGGACAGGGTGACAGGCAGCAGATATGGGCCAATTTACTGGACATTCTGAACATATCTGTACAGTTGTGGGGTATGATTCTGTATGCAGACTATTACCACTCCCAGGATTCAAACCAAGGCTGTGTGTGCTAAAAATACAACAGTGCACGTCTCAGTTCCGTGTGCTATTTGGATTTTGTGTCTGTCTTTTCACTGTTTTCTGTCTATGTTTCTCTCAGTTGTACTAAATGACCTCTGGGGATTACACCAGTCATATGCAGACATTCCTACACATTTTATTTATGTTGCACAGTGTGGCTAACAGTGCTTAATACAACAGTACTATTAAGTGATTGCAAATCTACATTGCCATATGATACCAGGGTAAACACATGCAGTCCAGCAGTTAGACCTTTATTACCAGGCTATTATGCTTTTATTTGCATACAACCTATATGAGACTCTTCTTGCCATATTCTCTGGTGTATGCAGTACTTGCCTTAAACAATACAGGTTTTATACATGCAATTAACTTACTAATACTTTTAGATTGATTTTCTATGACAGTACATGCAAGATTATTATTAAGCTGCCTCACGTCGCAACCTCTCCAAGTGACATCCATGGGCCTCCTGGTTTGCAGCCTGCTCACTTGCCGCTGTAAAGGACATAAGAGGAATATTTAGCCATATCTATCCATAATATACATGAGCTGGCAATTATTAAACAAGTAGTGGAGTGATACTTACACACAGCTGGGACTGCCCCTGTCCTCCTAGCCTCTTAGATCCACTGATCCAAGACATCCCACTTTCACCGCTTCAGGTCGGCATATTGATGCCTGACCTGCTCACCAGTTCACACTATGCCAGTGGTACTGGTGAGGTCATGGGTGAGACAGTCCCAGGCTTCTGCTTTATATAGGGAACCCTGGTACTGGCCCTGCAGCAGTCTCTATGCATGGTCTTTGACAAAGAGTCCTTCCATGACTCTGGAGTCCTGGATGCCCCAGCATTGTGCTCAAAAGTGAAAACCCTCTCCCATTCCAGACATAGTGCCTGCAAGGGGAAGCTACAATCAGTTCTGAGATGCAGTCCTGCCTGTTGCATTTAAATAGGGCTGATTTCCTGCACTTTGCCATGATTGGACAGTTTTGAAAAGGCTAAGCTATGGGCAAACCTGGAAGCAACTGAAGCCTCTGCAGGTACGGCAGCTAAAATAAGACCAGCAGCTGTAGCATCAAGAATACTTTAATCTGATGGTAGTACAAACTACATATCAATCAGATAGAGTGAATGCACAAACCGGTTTTGGCAAATCATTACAGTGCCTTCCTCAGTGTGAAGTTAATGAAATGCAGTACACTCTTTATATAATGTTAATTCAATCAATCAAGACCATTAATTATAAATGCTCGCCAAGTCCAGGAGGGAATAATCCCCCAAGTTTAATAATCCATTTCTTCTCTTTTTTGTTCAAAATGTCATGCCAGCCCATTTTGTTGGGTCTAGGGGCTCTGATTTTATCAATGATTATAAAGTTAAAAAAAGCACTTGGATGTAAAAGGTATGTTTGAATAATGCATTAGTAATTTTACCATTTCTGATTTTGCTGAGATGCTCCCCCACCCTGAATTTTACAGGATGTGAGGTTTGCCCCACATAAAATGTCGAAAAATGGCATGTGGCCAAGTATATAACCCAGTCGGTTTAGCAATTGGCGTACAATTATATATCAAAAACCTGGCTGGTGTTCTGACTGCTAAATGATTTGGATTTGACAAACCTAGAACAATAGGAACAGTGTCCACAAGGAAAACAGCCAACTAACCTGTCTCCTAGGAGGGTTGTTTATGACAATGGTATATCAGGCAGGAGATGCTTATAATGGTTGAAGTATGAGCCTAAATTTTTACCTTTCTTAAAAGTGAAAGAACATCTTGTTGATAAAATAGCAGAAAGCATTTGGTCACCCAACAGCATATTCCAGTGGCGATTAACACTGTAGATCAATGAATCTGTATTTCTGCCATATGTAGTAATGAAGTGAATGGCAGAACCATCACTATTATTTTTGTCTTTATATTGGAGGAGTTCCTTCCTGGCCAAACCATCAACCGTATTGGATGCCCGATATACAAAACCAGCACCATAGCCCCTATCTTTAAATCTCCTAATCAAATAATGTTTGTATGTGTTGTAGGTTTCTGCTTCAGAGCAGATGCGTTTGTCATGAATAAACTGAGATTTCGGAATATTTTGACAAATATGAGGGGGATGAAATCTGGTGGCGTGGAGGAGGGAATTATATTGGGGAAATTTGCGGTGACCTGAGTAGAAAGGGTATTATCAATATTTCTACTTATACTAACATCCAAAAAAAATGATGTTATTGAGGTCATGATTCACCGTAAATTCAATACCCCATCTATTTTCATTGAGATAATCAACAAACTGATGTAGATATTCAGCATCCGACCTCCACACCAACCAGCAATCATCCAAGTATTTCCTCCAAATGTCTATTTCATCGAGGTAAAGGTTGTGTAACGGATCATAGATAATCTGCTCTTCAACATAAGCCATGAATAAATCAGCATAAATTGGTGCAAAAGAAGTGCCCATGGCTGTTCCCTTGTGTACACTGTTCTTATTGATCTAGATTTGTCAAATCCAAATCATTTAGCAGTCAGAACGCCAGCCAGGTTTTTGATACATAATTTTACGCCAATTGCTAAACTGACTGGGTTATATACTTGGCCACATGCCATTGTTTGACATTTTATGTGGGGCAAACCTCTCATCCTGTAAAATTCAGGGTGGGGGAGCATCTCAGTGAAATCAGAAATGGTAAAATTACTAATGCATTATTCAAACATACCCTTTTACATCCATGTGCTTTTTTTAACTTTATAATCATTGATAAAATCAGAGCCCCTAGACACAACAAAATGGGCTGGCATGACATTTTGAACAAAAAAAGAGAAGAAATGGATTATTAAAGTTGGGGGATTATTCCCTCCTATACTCAATGAGCATTTATAATTAATGGTCTTGATTGATTGAATTAACATTATATAAGGAGTGTACTGCATTTCATTAACTTTTCACTGAGGAAGGCACTGTAATGATTTGCCGAAACCGGTTTGTGCATTCACTCTATCTGATTGATATGTAGTTTGTACTACCATCAGATTAAAGTATTCTTGATGCTACAGCTGCTGGTCTTATTTTTTCCTAAGCTATGGGCATACCTGCTTACCTAAGGTTAGCATTGTTTAAAGGTGTATGCCAATAAGCAAATTGAATTAGCTGGCCTACACATTGCTTACACCTACTAAGCTGGGTTGTGCAATGCTTAGCATTGCTTAATATTTAATTTGCATTATATTTGCTTTTTGGCATTGATTTATTATTCATTACATGTTATATATGTATCTGGTATCCATGATTCATGTGTACGTACACTGTATGGGGTCCTTGTGTTTATTAGGGGACTTCAACACTTTATTACATCTACACCTCACATCTGGGCTTACTGCAGTACTCCATTTCACATATTTATGTTATGTAGTGGGTTATACAACATAAGACTGTATATAGATTCCTTTCACATGTTCAGTTTGATTTTCCTATAATGAGGATTTGTTTGGTGATACCTCAATTTTATGTATTTCTGTGATGATCTAGTGATTAACTAGTGTGACTATAGTGTACAGGGTCCTGGGTTCAAGACCTGCAAAGGCTGTTTATTTTGTTTCTGGCCAGAACAGTGGCTGTTGCATACAGAGTGATTAAGGCACTTTTAAGCACCTGTAAACAGGTTTGCGTGGGTTTGTGCAAGGGTAAGCTATGCTAACCTTCAATTAAATATGCTTACAGAGAGTTAGCTTCAATATTGCTTAACCTGTGTGTGCTTTGCTTACCCCTGTGAAAACAGGCTTAAACCTGCTTACTAGTGCTTACATATGCTTACTCCTGCTTACTACTGCTTAATAGTGCTTACACTTGCTTACTAGTGCTTACTTCCACTTACCACTGCACTAATTCAGACTGTAATGTCTAATGGTTCTTGGGAAGGTGGGGGATTTGGAAGCTGTATGGAGTTATCATTCATTGCACATTTTACCTTCCATTTGTATCCCTGATTCCTGTGTACATATACTGTATGGGACACAAGTGATTATCTGTGGACTTCGCAACATTATGACACTGACACCTCACATCTGCATTTAATGCAGTATTCCAGTTCACAAATATATGTTATTTAGTAGGTTATGCAACTAAAAATATTGATCATAAAGTGGCTTGACATGGAAAATGGAATGTGCTGCAGTGGGACTCGAACCGGGAATGACTGCTCATAAGCTGAATGCTCTGCCCACAACACTATTGCTGTACCACTTCTTTTGCATATATATTGCTTTTTATCCTCTTCTGCCATTTAAGCTGCATTAACCGTAGCTAAACGATGGGCAAACCCACACACCTATGGTTAAATTTAATCTGTTTCATAAAAAAAAAAAAATCTTTATATTTGTTTAACTATTACTCTTGTAGACATGGGGGGATGTTGCTTGGGGTATGCGTACACCTATGAGCAGTCTCGCTCATTCTTTTATAACTTGTCTACTGTTCTTCATTGCAGGGGCGTGTATATTCTGAGAGCTCTGCTGTCAGACATAACCCCTGCACTCTTACATGCTCTGTGTATGATTAGGAGCTCAGGCAGCACCCCTTCATTAATATGCATCGCGCGCTGCCATCCTGCTCCCAAATGGCTGCTTCTGTGCAGGACTAAGCTAGTCCTGCATGGAAGGATAGTGAATTGGGGGGACTGATCTAATAATATCTAATATGTATAAAAAGTTATTTATAGCTCAGAAAAAAATATTATTTAGAAAAAAACTATTTCAGAAAAATTATTAATTTACAACTCAGAAAAAAATGCCAGAAATAATGTCAGTGGTTTGCAGTTAAAAAATGGTCATGAGAGTTTTCATATTTACAGCCCCCAAGAAACATGCTTATTCAATGAACACCAATAGAAAAAAACACACAAAAATAGTGGAGGAAGTAAACTAGTAATCTATAAAAGTGTGCAAGTGTGTGCATGAGTGTACATGAGGATGTACCAGTATGCTAAATGGGAGAATTATACCAGTACTTCATGGTAATACTTCATGGGAATAGCAGCATGAAAAAAGGTGTGCTTTGAATTTAATGTTTAAATCTCTGTTGTGATGCAAGTGTGTACTAAATCTAATCAAAGCAGAACTGAGGTTAAAGTAACTAAACATATATACATTTATACACATACTATACATTTTTTTTTATTTTTAGTACAGAAAAATATTTCCTCCCAAATTCCCTAAAAAAACTTTACAGATTGTGTAGCAGCTTACATAAATTCAACACACTCTTAAAAGAGCGATAGTAGTTAAGTCCTGGTTTTATAAATGCATTTAATTTCAGCATAATTCTTTTTTCTCCAAAACACCACTGATGTCTCCTTCAAGCTCATCCATCTCTACATAGTCCAGAATGATAACTTTAAAATGAGAATGTCTGGGGTGTTTGAATAAGTGTTTGGATAAGACGTTCTTCTGAGATTTACGTATGATGTCAGAAAGATGACCTGAGATCCTCTTCTTCAGTTTATTCACAGTCTTATCCATATAAAATGCAGGGCAGTAAGTACACTTGGCTCTATATACAACTGTTTCAGTATTACAGTCAACACTTGATGAAGTTTTCACCATCTTTTTAAGATAGGGATACTCAAATGAGTCATGCCTCATCTAGTACTCACAGAAAGTACAGTTATGTGGCCCACAGATTTTAGAGCTCATGTCATCCTGGTGTTTCTTATTTTTCTTTTTCTTTTCTACATAGCTATGTATGCTTCTGCAGACTTACAAAAGTAAGGTGTTCTCCTAACACCCTTACAAGCTGCTGATTGTCAGTGAGGATGGCCCAGTTCTCTTTAATAATAGCTTTAACTGTATTGAAATCACAGTTATAAGTTAGAATTCAACTGTCGTTACTTTCCTCTCCTTTTGGGTTAGGATAGCCTTGTTGCATAATTCTACCAAAAGGCCTATTCCATATAGGGTTGTTGTTAATTTTAAAATCTCTTATGGGATCCTGGATCATATGTAATATGTTTGATTCATATCTTCTGGTTAAGAAATCATTTTCAAGATCATTCATATTTTTAAGAAAAGGGGGAAATCTGTGATAATGTGTGCTCATCTCTAGCCTTGTGATTTAATTGCATTGTGCTTAGCTTTTACTGGATGCATACTGTCGCTGTGAAGAAAGTAGTTCACTCTTGTTGGTTTCCTGTATAAGTTACTAATTCATTTTCCTCTGTCTTTATCAATACTGACAGTCATATCAATGAACTACACTGACTCTGAGCTGATGGAAGTGGTACATTTCAGGAAGGAGGATGAGGAGATACTGATGTAATGGATAAACTCAATGAGTTTAGATTTCTCACCTTCCCAGACTATGAATACATCATCAGTAAATCAGGATAGTTGATCATAAATCTCCATTATTCACTTTGCAGTACAAATTCCTTCTACCACTTGCCTAAGATTACATTGGCCAGGCTAGTGGCCATAGTCACACCCATATTTATCCCCCTCATCTGTCTGTAAGTTTGACCATTGAAAATGAAAAAAGATGTTAAAATTGCAACTCAACACCTAGTTTATTAGCTTTTCCTAGCATTCAGTTTGCCCTTGTATAGCATTGTTATTTCTGCTATAAGCTTATGCAGCTGCTTCAATATAGTACACGTGTGGTAACACAGTGTATAGGGCTTCAACATCAATAGTTACCAATATGGTTTGTTCATTCACATACAATTATTTTAATTTCTTAAAAAATCAATTTAATATAAAATAAAAGATGAGTTATTTTCAGCAAGAGGTTGTAGAATAAAATCTAAGTATATGGCAGTGGCCTGTGATATGCAACCTCCACTTGCAATAACAGGTCTGTAAGGTGGCTCTTCCCTATTCTTATGGGGTTTGGGAATCACAAAAAAGCAGGGTAAATTGGGGTGAGGAGTCTTCATATACTCAAAAACATTTTCACTAATGAGTTCTTCATTAAGCACTGTGGTTAGTTTATCTTTCCATTCTGTATATGCAGTTTTAACCTCCTCAAATTAATGTTTAGAATAAAACGCAGGTGTGTTCAGCATGTTCTCTATTTTCATTATATAATTGTCAGTATTTGTAACAAGTATGCCTTCACCCTTGTCACTTTTCATAACACGTCTAGTTCTATCATTACTCAAATTCTTAAATGATAATATCTCATTCTTTGAAATTTACATTTTGGTGTTTTTTGAGAGCCCTTCTTATGTCAAGATCACATTTTGTCTTGAAGTCTGCAGGTGTGGGATGCAGTGGAGACAAAAACTACTGGGTCTTTTAATTTTTTTACTCGATGGGTTTATCTTCCTCCATGTAATTTTTCTTGTGAAAGACAAGTTTCAAATTCAACTTCCTCACATACATTTTTAAATCAATGATGGTTTGTGTCTCATCGCTCCTTCCCTGAGATATGAATGTAAGTCCTCTGTTAAATACTTTTTCAAGGCTGTCAGTGGTTTCTTTGAATTATTCCAGATCTGGGTGCTAATTCCATCTGCAGGCTCGTGTCCCTGATGGGTAGAAGTTGTTGCTCCCCAGGTACCTCAACTCTCTCACCCATACCCACTGCTTTCTCCTCCAGTTGTTGTGGTCCTCTCTCCATGGGTTCAGATGGTAGTTCACTTCTTCTCTCTGGAATCTTGGTGGCCTGTATCTCTGGTTGTAATTGTTGTGATGCTAATTCCTGTTCATGTGTACTGGGCTCTGGTGATATGACCCCTGGTGGTTGCATTGTGGCTGCATAGGATTCCAGTGTTCTCTCATGTTCATCTGTGGGGTCTGAGGGGTATTGGATGCTGTTGGTTGGTCCTTCATTAGTCTGCTCTCATTTGTCTGTCAGGTCCTGTGGGTGTATTCACATTGTGAAAAACCTGTTCATTCCTACCACCTGCATTACCAGCCTGAACATTCATATTGCTGTCAATATTATTGTTAGCATTACTGGCATAATAATTATTGTTATTGGTATTATTGGTGATATCTGTAGGTTTCTGTGTTATCCCGTTGCTGGTTCTCCTGTTAAAACATCTCCTGTAGTTCTGCTGTCCATTTCCACATCCTGTTCTGGATTTATGCTTTGTGAGAAACTGTGGATCATCTTTATCCAGTTGATCTCTGTTCATTTTCTGAATCTTTATCTCTTAGATGGGCTTCTGATAATTGTGAACCTTCTATGCCACATTCTGGAATTTCTGTTCATGATCTGCCTCCTGCTTACATTCAGTCTCAAGAGTCTCAATCATTTCCTTTGTGGTGTCTTGTTTTTCTTTGTTGTATTTGATAAGCAAGTCTATTAGTTTGAAACTAGAATATCATCCATTCCTGTGCTAGTTCTTCACGCACATTGTTCCACATTAACCTTTCATTAAGTCTTAGTCATCTTGGTAATCTTCTTTTATCTCTACTCTGTTCCAAATATATTTGCTCCAAGAACAGACCTTGTAGCAGTTTAAGTTGCTTTTCTAGCTTTCCAAAATTATCAGAGTTCACATTCACATTATTACCTTATGGGTTGTCATTTGTAGTACTGCTGGGGTGCTGACCTTTGTTGTCCCAAACTGGTAAAGTCATTAGGTCTGGAAGATGTACATTTTCCATGCTGAGAAGAGCCAATGAAGTGGATTCCTAATACTAGAACAAATCCTTGGGCACAAAACCAAAGATCACAAATATAAAAAAATGAACAAGCATAGGAATCTGTTTAGTTCTAACCTCACTACCACAAGTGTTAAGGAAAAAATAAAAAAACAGAGAAACTAGTGGTCTTAAAACTTCATTGATGAGCTCAGTCACAATAATTCCCCAAAAAATCATAAAAACTTGGTATTGTTCCAAAGCAACAAGCCTTTATTCATCACAGACACACAATCCTCATTTACCAAAAACAATGTTAAACATATCAACTTTTATACATTTAGAAGTAGGTGTGGGACTACACATATTGTTTAATTTTAAACCAGCCTATTCAAGGCAAACAGTATAAACAGGGCCGTAAAAAGTTCATTTTAGAACAGCAAATACCCACCCCCACACACTATTACTGATTAGGTCAAAATAAATCTTTAGTTAAGGAAAACACTAACTATCTATTTGCAACCCACATTCCAAAATAAGATATTAAGAAAAGCATACCATACAGATAAAAAGACTGACTTTGAACTAAAATCACTTTCGGCTAACTAATGCAACAAAGCCTTCATCAGGTCTGTGACAAGAACTAAAATCATACACAGAGCCTATCTATCCCTGAAGGAGTGTTCCCAGCACAAGAATCTGGTAGTCTATTGGCCGTTTTGGGCGGTTTTTGCGCTTGTTACTACTCAGCCAAGCTCCTCATGGTCCTGCAGAGTGGTGCTAGCAGCAGAGAGGCTAAAAGAGTGACTGCTAACCTGATAAAAGTGTTTTTTTTTTGCTGCTACTACCTGGGTGACTGTCCGATCTAGCTAAACTGCAAGTATTTCTGCTTCTTGAACTGTTTTAAACTGTTTAAAGTTGTTTTTGCACCTGCACTTTTAAAGTTTGCCCTGTTTGTTGCATTTACCTGTTGAGGCTACACACTCAAGTGCACTAGCCTGTGTTACATATTTATTGCATTTTCCTGCTGTTTGTTGCAAAAAAAGAAAAAAATATATCCTTCTTTCCCGTCTTTCCTGACCTAGAGTAGTCCAAATACAGACTTTGCTGTATACTGGACTTTTGGAAAGTTCCTGTGTTGCCCATTTCCTTTCTTGGATAAAGGGAGGCTTCTTTGTTCACCAGTGGCAGTGGGGAGCTTAGAGCAGCCTATCTATCCCTGGAGGAGTGTTCCCAGCACAAGAATCTGGTAGTCTATTGGCCGTTTTGGGCCAATTTCTAGCTCTTTCAAGTCCCCCCTGTATAAAACCCGCTTTAGCGCGGCTTTGCGTGATTTTGCGCATAGCGCAGCATCGGGCAACCCTGCTTAATTGGGTTTAAACCATTCTCGGCTCCACAAAGTCTGCTCTTCACTTTTTCCCTTAAAACTGATCTAGTTCTCATAATAAACACCCTATTCCTACTCTAAAGCTTGGCACTTGCTCACTTAAGCAATTATATAAGCCAGCACTAAAAAATTTAAAGCACTACACCCTCACAAACTCCCCTTGAGTACCTTGTTCCCCATTGGCCCTTTTTTCAATTATAAAGGAATTCCCAATACTATTCTAGCATGTCCAAAGGTCAGTTGTCAATCTCCTCTCTGGTCCAGCTGGTGAATCTGGGAATCTTGAGGCAATGTTACAACTGCCTCATGTACACAGACAACCCTCTCCTCCTCCCAACAAATTCCAACACGTGAGAGATGCAACCATATAGCCAAACTGGAGGCTAAGCTCTCTCAACTCAGTACTGGCGTAACCAGTCAGGAGGAGAAGGAAACTGCACTCACTACAATTCCAGTCTCACATAGACCTACCACGACATCAAACCAAACACATAAACACACAAAAACATACTCGGAGGCTCTAAATAAAAATCTGCCTAAGCAACAGAGACCTCCAAAGCAGACACCCAAGCAACCTCTACCCCAAAACAAAACACGTGCAACACATAGCTCACAAAGCCAGTGTGCCGAACAGTCACAGCCCTTAACGCTAAACAACGCACCTGATACACTTGTAATAGGTGACTCTATCATCAGGCACACTGACGTCCCGCTCACCAGGCTGAAGAAGGAGAAGGTCATGGTGAGCTGCCTGTCGGGTGCTAGTATCCGCTACATAACACAAGCACTCAGGTCACTCCAAGGCAAGTACAAATATGACTCAGTCATTGTCCATGCTGGTGTGAATGACCTGAGATGTACCTCCCTGGACTACATGAAAAGAGACATAGAGGAGCTCTCTGAGCATGTAGCCCAGGCCGGTATGACCCTGACCTTGAGTAGCATCTTACCCTCACCAAGAATGATGCCACAATATGAAGACAAGATGATGAATTTCAACAATTGTCTCAAGTATTGGTGTCATTCAAAGGGGATCCAATGCCTGTCTGCCTGGGATGACATGCTCGACAAGCCACGATACTTTGCTAGGGATGGCTTGCACCTGTCACCCCTGGGCTTTCGGATATTGGCAAAGGCTCTTGCCACCCCCATAGTGCCTTTTTTAGGCAAGGCTCAAAAGACAAACCCACCTCCATAGTTATCACAAGGGATAAGAAACTAAGAGTAATGCTACTCAATGCCAGAAGTCTAAACCTCAAGATGCACACACTCAAAACTCTCCTTAGCATGGAGAACATCGATATCTGTGCAGTAACAGAAACCTGGTTCAAGGCTCCCGAGAGCACCCCAGCACTACCAGGTTATACCTCATACCATGTTTTTCGCCCCCAAAACTTGGACCGAACCACAAAAGGAGGGGAGAATCAATATTCCACAAAGATACCCACACCTCCAGGTTGGTGGCACAGCACGAAGCATCAGAGACTATCCATGTGCAACTAACAGTGGGTAAAACTGCCTTCCAGTTTATAGCCTACTACAGACCACCCTCCCAAACCCAGGAACCCCACTCGGCCTTCCTGAGAACACTGGAAAATATGAAGGGCTCTCCAAACACCATTATATTGGGCGACTTCAACTACCCAAACATAGACTGGGAGCATTACTCTAGCTCCAACACCCTAGCCCAAAGGTTCCTAGAATTTATAAACTCAAATGCTATGGAACAGCTTGTTATCACTCCCACAAGAGGGGAAAACATACTGGACCTGATCATCACCAACATGGGGACTCTATGCTCCAGACCAGAAGTGTATCCCTCACTGGTAAGATCAGACCATAAACTAATCTCACTAGATATTCACATCCCGACCCCAGCCCCTGCCCAGAAAACCACAGTGAAAAACTTCTCTAAAGCAAATTTCACACTCCTCAAAACCGAGGTGGAATCCTTCAAAGCCCCCGGGCCTGTGGAAAATACGGCACAGACTGCAGAATCCTTTATAAACGCATTCTATGAACACCTTCAGGAATGCATGGATCATGCAATCCCAAACAAAACCAAGACCCAGTCCTCCAAAGGCAGGCGTCCTGTCTGGTGGACCCCAGCCATAAACAAAATATACAATAGAAGGAGGAAGCTACTACATGATAGAGCAAAATCCCAAAAAGGGAAGGCATCTCTGATCAGTATTAGCAAAAAACTACGGGCAATCATAAACTCGTCTAAGGCCATCTTCGAGAGAAAAATTGCACAGGACACTAAGGATAATCACAAGGCTTTCTTTAGTTATGTTAGGAACCTGGGTGGGAATTCCCAGATATGCTCAGAATTACTCCAAAATGACAAAAAATACATCGAACCCACAGACATTGCCAACATCCTAGCTGACAGGTTCAGCACAAACTCCCCCCCCTCCCCACCAAAAGGACAAATATCTATCCCAGCAGAGTGCTGCCCCCCTGACATCTCAGACGCTCAGGTAAGAGCCACCCTCTCCAAAGCAAAAAACACAGCATCAATGGGACCAGACGGTGTCTTGGGCTGCATCCTACATGAACTCCAAGAAGAGCTAAACCCAAACATAAAACTACTGTTCAATCTCAGCCTTACTACAGGATATGTACCCAAAGAGTGGCACACAGCAACAGTGGTCCCTCTCCACAAAGGTGGTGCCTCAACGGATCCTGGAAACTATCGCCCCATAAGCCTGACTAGCTTGGTCTGCAAATCTATGGAAAGGATCATCATGGACCTCATAAATAAAGATATTGGGGACCTACAGGCACTGGATCCTACCCAGTTCGGCTTTGTTAAGGGCAGATCCTGCCTCTTAAACCTGGTCAATTTCTTTGAAACAATCACCAAGGCCATTGACGAGGGGAAGGTGGTCCACACAGGCTACCTGGACTTTGCAAAAGCCTTCGATACAATACCCCACTCGGGCATTATAGATAAGCTCACCAGCTTAAATATAAACCCCTATGTCACTAGATGGGTTGCAAACTGGCTCAAGGACAGAACCCACATGGTTAGAATTGCTGGAGCCATGTCAAGACTCCAAACCAGTTACAAGTGGCAACCCACAAGGCTCAGTCCTGAGAGCTCTCTTGTTCGGTATATATTTCTTGGAGGTACAGGCCAACACGGAAGGACTGTGGCTGACCAAGTTCACAGATGACTGCAAACTGGGCGCCATAATCGACTCTCCAGCCGACACAAGCATCCTCCAAAAGGGCCTCATAGAAACAGACAACTGGTGCCTGAGCCATGGCCTCAAGCTAAAAGCCAAAAAGTGTATAGTCATCCCCTTTGGCGAAAACAAAGTGCCCACAAATTACCACATAGGTGGTAATCCATTAAGTACAGAAGAAGTAATTGGGGACCTGGGGACCCAAGTTGATAGCAATCTCTCATTTGACAACCACGTGGCCAAAGTGGTTAGAAAAACATTTTATATAGCCCACCTAATCATGAAGGGGTTCACATCTAGATCAGGGGAGGTCATCGTGCCTCTTTACTCATCCCTCATCAGGCCCATAATTGAGTACAATGCCCCTTTTGGGATGTACCTTACCAGATACCTGCAGCAACTGGAAAGACCCCAAAAGTACCTCACCAAGAGGATCAAAGGGCTCAAACAGATGCCATATGCTGCCCGGTTAAAGAAACTCCAGCTCTACTCAGTGGCATACCGCCTGCTCAGAGGCAATTTGTGCCTGACGTATAAAGCCATGTCTAACTCGGAATTAATGGACATGCTGCACCTCAGAAAATCCAAATCCCATCGAGCTACGCGCTCGAGAGACTTGAACCTCAGAACTGAAATAAATAGGACATGCTGGAGGGACAGATTCATAACCCAGAGGCTCCCTTCACTCTGGAATAAAATCCCAGTCCAGGTTAGGCAGAGTCCCTCATTGACTCTCTTCAAGAGGAATCTTGATGAGTGGATGGGAGATCGTAGTTTTACCCCGGGTATCACTTCTGTGTCACTGTTAGACAGAGGCACAGTATACTAACCTCGAAAAAGGGCATAGCAAAATTCATTTAAAATGGGTGGCGAAAGCCAAACACACTCTGGCTAGGCTTGTAAATGCCCTAGGGCAGATAGCCTAGTATGAACCTATGAACCTATGAACCTATAGGTAGATAAGCACGTGGTTGTGGGTGGGCTGATTGTAGTAAAGGACATATAAGTCTTTGAGAGATCTGGAAGTAGACATACTGAGGGGGACAGATGCAGAAAGTCTGAGCTAAGATGGAGGTAAAAACTGAGAGAACATACTAATCAACTCTCTTCTTTGCTTGTCAGGATGAACTAACAGTTAGAACCCCCCAATTATTTAGTGATAGTGTAAGACAACATACCTCAAGTCAAGGAAGTCAGGATGAGCATGATGCATCTTATATTTGTTTTTCTATTTATTTATTTGTTGGCTTAGGATGTGAATATAGTTGTACAGTGTGCATCTGTAAGTGTGTGTGTGTGTGTGTGTGTGTGTGTGTGTGTGTGTGTGTGTGTGTGAGAGAGAGAGAGAGAGACATCATAAGGAATGTATGAGAGGTAAGGGAGAGTTAAGGATTTGTATGAATATTACTGGATAGTTGTAGAATGAAAATTATCATGTAGAAAAGTCTGAGGATGTTAGGGATCATGGTCAGAAGAGTTATTGTTAGGTAATATGGAAATGTTGGAAATGTGGAACTGAAATATAGGATGGAAAGCTAAGAGATGTGCAGGCTTAGGTGTTGTAAAACCAAGGAGAAAGGGGCAATGAGACCCAGGGTAGATTGAAATGATGAAGTAGATGTTTGAGTGTAAGAGTGGTATTGGGGAGAATGACAGGACACTGGCTGAGAAGTAGGAGAGGGATACGAATAAGAACTATGGAGAAAGTGAAGGTAGGGGTTGCATAGGCAACACACATGGTGTACCTGTTTGAAACAGGAATAACAAGATACTTATAAAGCTGTGATATGCAGCTCTTTAGGGATTAGTATGATGTTAATTGAAGATACTGTCTTGAATGCATACATTAGATGACTGCAAAAAATCATCAGATATCTTACAAACTGTCATTATTTCCATTTTAACAACCCTCCATACTAACAATATATGCGGCAATGGCTCTCGACTTCCATGCACTGCATTTTCATTATCAGTATGCATGGTACACTGCACATTTAATCTGAGTGGTGACAAGATATTTAAGTCTTTCAGAAAAAAATTCCCATAAAATATTTTTGCACCTTGACTACTATGCCTACTTGAGTCTACGTTTCCTCTCTGCTAAAACATATGTTGAGACTGACCAGGCTACTTTATAAATTTTGGGCACTTGTAATGCATATTGCAACAGTTGGGGGGGGGGGCTCAAACAATCTTCATCAAGAAAGCTTACCCTGTTTTCTTGTTAACATTATCCTAACATCAGTACAAATGTTCATGAAAATAAGATGCCCAATGTATGTGACATTTTTCCTATAGAACCAGATTGGCTAAAGTGAGAAATGCCACTGTGCTGTGACATTTTAATGTTTTACAGCCTTGATATTTGTTTAGCCATTCTTTCAGAGCTTCAACTGCCCATTAGCTTGGTTTCTTTGGTGGCTAAGTTCTGTAACATTCTAGTACTAGTGGACCATGACAAAAAGTATATAAACAATACTAGAACAGATAGACATTATGACTGAAGACACTATTATTTTATACGTGTTTGCCATTATTTGTGTGCACAGTTTATGCTCATGGGGATGGAGAGCCTAAGCAGTCAAGCAGGACACCAGTCCATTGAAAGATACACAAACATGCTCCCCGTCTCTTTCACACACACACACACACACACACACACACACACACACACACACACACACACACACACACACACACACACACACACACACACACATGTTTAGGAACAGTTTTGAATGTTGCCATTTCACCCACTGCATGTATTTTTGATGTGCTCTCTCCTAATTCTTTTTTATTATAATATTTTAAATATTGACTTCTGATCTCAGTCATTTACTTACAACATATTCCATATGGTGCATAACAATGCTTCTAAAAGATTTAATGTTCAAAATGATCAAAGTTTAATTGTCTGAACTGAATAGTATATTTTAGTAAGTTTCCATTAGGCTTTCAACAATTCAGACTGCAATATTTTAATGCTCTATTTTTTTGTGGAGTAGGACCATAACTTCTCAACATTTGTATAAGATAATGCAGTAATATATCTGTAATTTTAGTATTAATCTTATTGTTACTGTGATATAGTAGATATCCTTATTGACTTTCTGATGAGTAGCTATGGTTAATTTAACAAATGCTATTCTAGCATATTTACAGTACAGTTCTCCTGAAACCAGTAGACTAACACCACCTTGTCAATTGTGTACTTCTTTTCCACCTAAATGTACTTGGTTCAAGGTAGCACAGTACAACTCTGATGACTCCAGACATAACTGCAAAAACTTGAAGGTCAGGTCCTTACAGACCTTTCTTCCATCAATTATATCTCATGGTTTTCTTCCCTGCAACTGACTTATTTACTGCACTTCTGTTCTGAGTGAAAGAGGACTCGGTGGGTCATGTCAGTAACAGATTCATCTTGTCTAAGAGACACCTTCTCTTTTCCTTTTTCACCAACAATAAGAATAAGTCTGTCCATTATTTCTTTATACTTGGGGAATCTTCTCACTGCAATTAGCTAGAAGACAAGGTTTTAATTGACAGTTAAGGTTATATACAAGGGAGCCCGCAGGATTTTTTGCAGGGGGGTGCAAACCCAGAGCCCCACCCACATAGCTCACCCCGCCCCCTGCCAACACAGCCCCGCCCAAGTCCACCCACCCAAGCCCCGCCCACACAGCCATTCCAGTGTCCCATTACTTGGCTATTTCTCCCCATTTACTGTAGACACTGTTCAAATCTGTGTGCATACTGTTTTATGCTTTAGTTCTACAATGATTACAGGCAGTTGGATTTAATTTACAACTTTTATTTCAAACATTATAGCCCAAACACTGAGACATTTACTAAACCTAAACAAAGCAATAGTCTTACAATGAAAACAGACTTGGCATTAAAGCTTCTCTACTTTTGAAACTCATATTCAATGAAACAGCATTGAAACCCACATTCAAAGAGAATGCATCTGGCCAGTGGCAGGTTATTTACCTTTGAACTGTTTTCAAGCAATAGGCTCCTTGCACACCGTTAGGGCCATGCAAAAGTTATTAGATTTACCTGATTGTATTAATTATAATATATAATTGAATTATATCCCTTGTATTATACAGCAGCACTTGTTTGAGTGACTCTGCTGAAGTAAAAGTAATCTGAATAATTCCACATTAAAGATATCTGAAACTAATGAAGATGTTGTTGCTGTATATTTCAGTGTTTCATTTACAAATTCAGTGCCTGTTGCCGTCAAAGAATAAATTGCCTATGTTAAATTAAAAAAATGGTAAGCTGGTATATTGCAATAGAAAATGGATGACAAGCTGAAAAACAGGTTCATAGTTATTAGGCATCTCATCCAAAGGAGGGCATCCTGAGGACTGCAACATACAAATGTATATGCTGTAGGAATAGAACCTCAAGCCTTTACATTAAGATGCAAGTATTCTACTTGTGGTGCTACTAACATAGCTTTAAAACGTTATACCACAATAGAGATACCATTTGCTAAACAAAACAGTTGCACATTGTAAATAGACTTGGCATGAGCAGCAGTGAACTTAGCTTCCTTAAAACTCACAGTTCCTTGAAAATGCACTTGAAAATTCCACCTGTTAACTCTAACTTGGGCATTTCACTTTCTCACAAACATACCATACCCTCAAGGCCTCAACCTTAGTGCAAGAAATCTGGACAAAGCCTAAAATAAATAGGGACAGATTATAAATATGGCTCTCAGAAACTTAGAAAATTGCAAGAGTAACAGGATTTGTGTTGGTATGCATTTTTCTAAATGACATGACATCTAAAACTGAAATGTCTCATTTAGCAACTTCAATCATTTTAGGAGGAATATGGGGCAAAAATCTGGACAGCTGAGGGGTATGCTACCTCCCTCTAATACACACACCAAATAATTCTGGTCAGACAAATTAGTTCTGGGAAGGTTGCACTGAACGGCACCGTGCTTGAGCTGAAGTGGGTGAAATCCTGGTAGCCAGTGATAACTGATCTGCAGCTCAGCATTGTGGAGCATTAAAACATTTTTAGCAGAGCATTGTTTCATCACTACCTATTGTGTTTGCACATAAGCTGTAGTTATTTTAAACATTTGCCTTTTTTGATTACTACAGAGTACATTTACCCACCAGAGCTATTGTGTTTTGACTTCAGTGTGGAGCTAGCTGTTGCAGGGCTTGGCTTTTAAATAAGGTAGCAATGCTTATTTACCATATACCATTAAAGCCACCCTGACCCAACTACAAGTGTACTAACACACAGACACTGCTATAAGACATTGGTCTGCAATAAAATTTAATGAGCTTCTGAAAATACTGTAATCCTGTCCTTTTATTACAATGAATATAAAATACTTCGAAATAAGGTAAAAAAGCTCATAATCTTAGACCGACAAAACTACTTTTCCACACTTCAAAATAATAAAATCAAACCCTCAGAAATTTTGGAAAGGTATCTCTACTCTACTTAACCCCAGCAAACCAGATACCCCTACCCCAGACCCAAACGCTCCTGACCAAGGCTTGGCTACCCAATTTAACTCTTTTCATTGAATCCATTTCCAAATTAACGCCATCTTTCTCTAACACCACTACACTGCTACTACTTCCTCATTCCCATCTACTAACTCCCATCCCTCCACTCCTCCTACTACTTCATCAGCTTCATCTGCCCCTAATTCTCCCTCTTCACACTCCTTTTTTCTCATTTAAACCTATACCCAACTTCTACTATAAAGAAATTCCTTATGAAACTGAAGCCATGCACCAATGCTCCTGATAACATCCCTTCTTACTTTCTTGGCAAAGCTGCTGAAGCAATCGCTACCCTATTAGCATTTTAATCAACTGCTCTATCCAAGAATGTATAGTACCCCAAGTCTGGAAAAGGGCCTTTATCATACCTCTACATAAAAGGTGGCAACAACAACAATGTTACTAATTTCCGCCCATCGCTATTCTGTCCCCCATCTCTAAACTCCTAGAAAAGTGTATCCAACTACAACTCCTTCCACATCTCTTAGATAATCACCTACTAACTCCCACACATGGAGTCAGACCACATCATAGCATTATGACCGCCTCCTCTCCTTCCTTGAAACTGTAAATAAAGCCCGCGACTCTGGCCATTGTTTCTACCCTACTACTCGACCTCTCTAAGGCCTTTGACACACTCTCACAGCCTGCTACTAACTAAACTTTACCCATCTCCCTCCTCCTTGAACTGGTTCTCCAGCTACTTATCTAACAGATCTCAAGCAGTCAAATGGAAAAAGGCCACCTCCTCATTTCTAAATACTCCTACTGGGGTACCCCAGGGCTCTATACCGAGTCCCCTTCTCTTAAATATATTTATAAATGATTTCCGCAACTCTATCCCATTCTCAGACATCATCCAATATGCCGATGATTCTGCTATTATCTGCGCTGCCACCTCTATCCCCTCACTCCTAAAACTGACTCAAGATGCTGTTACAACAACTGAGCAATGGATGAAAAGGAATCACCTAGCACTCAATGCCTCTAAAACCAAATTAATGTTATTCATCCCCTCTAAGGCAACTTCTTTCAATATAAACACATTCCACATCTCTAGACAAAATAATCTACTCCTGGAACTGGTGTCAGAGACCAAGTTACTTGGGGTCCAAATTGATACCAGCTCAAATTCAACTCCCACCTACAGTTAAATATCAAGAAAACCCGGTATGCTTTACCGACAAAATCATTACCTTACACCTGCTACCAAAATCACCCTCTACCTCATTTCTTATCCTCTCCTTTCTCTATGGAGCTCCACTCCTAACTAATCTACAGACCTCCAACACAACTTTCCTCTTGCTACAACAAAATTGCCAAGTTCGCTACCAACCACAAGTCCTCCACCCACCACTGTTCCTCTCTCCAAAAACTAAAAATGGCTAGAGCTACCCAGTTATCTCACATATACTCAACTAAATCTTGCACATAAGCTCATTTTCAACCCCTCCCTTTGTCCCTCCCTTTCATCAGCCTTTAAAATGCACCTTCCTGCAAGAGTATCAAGATCCAACAATCAAAATCTATTAGAAGTATATAAACCAACTAGTCCCTCAGGCAAAAATCTTCTCCTTGCATGCCTTTGGAACTCCCTACCACCTTCCATTCGCACCACCCCCAACCATTTTATATTTAAAAGATCTCTTCACTCACATCTAGTATCCCAGTGGGAATGCTCTTGCTCCCACACCACATAACACTTGCAAACACCATCTTCTTTCTTCCTCTGTTTCCTCCTGCAACTTTCCTAATTACCCACCCTAACTCATACATATTATTATTCCTAGAATAATCAGAAAGAATATACTAGGCCACACTTCCCAAGTATTGCTTCCCTAATACGTTATTGCTTCTCAGTACTTTTGTGCATTGCTTCCTAATATGTTATTATTCCTCAATACTGTCATGAAATGCTTCCAAATATGTTATTTCTCAGTGCTTTTGTGCTAAATTTCCCTTTAGTCTGTATTACCTATTAATTTCATCACTAGATTGTACTCGCTCTAGTTGTATTATTTTCAAATTGTTATTTCTTGTATGATTAACTTCTGTGTAATTGTATAATTTGTATATCTATTAATAACCTACTTAGTTTTGGAGCTTTTCTCCCCAGGACTCCATTGAAAACGGGTTCATTTGGCCCAATGGACTATCCTGGCAAACCAACTGCAAATAAAATAAATAAAACTGTCATATGCATTTCAATACCCAAGGCTTATACATTATCTAGTCATGTAAATATTCTCTGCATGGCAACAACGAAAAGGCTTTCAATGCTGGTAATTCTTTGACAATATACTTACTAAAGCTTACTTGCATCTTACAATATCCGACAAGCTTACTAAAGCTTACTTGCATCTTACAATCTCCGACAAGCTTACCTGATGTTCATTAAACCATGGCTACTTAAACAGAGCAACAGGGCACTGTGACAGCATACAGTTCCAGAATAAGAAGCATAAATCAACAGTACAAAAATCTGATAGAAAACCAGAACATTTTGCAAAATCAAGGACAGATGAAAAGCCATGGTCGTATTTGTGATCTACTTTGGATGGGGGAATACTCTGCACATTTACACTGCATAACTGCTCCTTGCCTTCCATGGACACATCCAGTGCCACTACAATGGGGAGAGTGGGGTGCAATAAGTATGTCACAATTTGAAATGTCTCTGGCAATAAGTATGTCACAATTTGAAATGTCTCTGGCTGACAGTGATGGCTCTGACACTCATACCTCTCAACTTCAGAGCAAGAAATCTGGACAAAGCCATACATAGAACTAGAAGTGTGACAAGCCCAAAAATAAGGCCAATTTTTAAATATTGCTCTTATAACTTAAATAGAACAGGTAGATCTTGCATTAGTACAAGTTTTCTGAAGGGTATGAAATCTGAAACTCAAATGTCTGACATTACTTTCTAACTTCAATCTTTAATGACTTGCCACTAATTTGCCAGAAAAACACAATTTTATGAAAAACGGACCAAAATGTGATGCAAAAATACCTGTCAAAAAAGGGACACCTTTTTAATATTAACAGTTAACTTGAAGCAGCTAACAAAATAAGAGCATCCACATGCATTTCTGAAATAAAGGTAATCTATAAGTGATCATTACAGTTATATATAATTGTAAACCCTCCACATTTTCTTCCAAAATTGCCATTTTGGAGGAGGGATTATTAGGGGAGAGCAACATTTTGAGCCAGAATTGGGGACAATTGAGATGTTTGGATATTTTTAATCTACAAAGTGATTTGCACGTACCTTTCAACCTCTTAATGCAGGAAATCTGAACAAGGCCAAATATATTGGGGAACATACAAACACTACTAAAAATTGCTCTTGTATAAACGTAAAGACAGTCTTGCATTAGCATGCATTTTTCTGAAGGTTATGACATCTGAAACTCAATGTCTGTCATTTAATGGCTTCATTCCTAAATGATTTGCTAGAAAATCACAAATTTGAGAACAAACCAAAAATAAGCAGCAAATATCTATTCATTCTGCAAAGATATGGACAACTGAGAGGTATAGTTCAACCGGGGCTGTCTGAGCTTGCTACCCCCTCACAAAATCATGGTCAAATGGAGCCTCCCCCCTGCAGCCATTCCAATGTCCCATTTATCATAAACACTAATGTGCATACTGCTTCACTTCTGCGATGATTTAGGATTTCATTTGAAAGTTTTATTTTGCATTTTACAGCACAAACCCTAATACATATCTGTTAAAGCAATGCAGTCTCACAATGAAAATAGACCAACATTAAAACTTCTCTGCTCTTGAAACTCACATGCATTGAAACAGCACTGAAACCCACTTTCAGAGAAAATACATTTTGCCAATGGCAAATATTAACTCTGGGCTGTCTACAAAATCATAGGCCCCTCGAACATAACATACACATGCTCTTGATACACCTTCCTGACTGTATTACATTATATTCCTTGTACAATACAGTACAGTTGTTAGAGGGCATTTTAAATTTATTGTTTTGAACATTTTTCCAGTAAACAATGAAACAAAAAGCATCCACTAATGACAAAACTGCCCAATTCAGAACATTTCCATCATAAAATGTCTACTCAAGTCCACCAGTATCAGTAAAAAATATACACAATCTCTGAAGTAGTAAACTCCACATTAAAAAATTTGTAACTAATAAAGAGGTTGCTGCTAGCAAACACTTTATATGTCATTGTTTAATCTACAAATAAAGTGCCTGTTACTCTTGAAGAATAAATTGCTTTTGTTGCATGCAATAAAAAAATGAAAAGCTAGTAATACCGCAATAGGGAATGGATAGCAAACTGTTAACAGGTTCATAGTTACTAGGTATCTTTGCCAAAAAGACTGCAGCATCCACCCCCTTTACAACACAATACAGCATCAGCAATGCATTTACCTACTGTGGGAGTAGAACCCACAGCCTTCAGCATCTAAAGCAAGTACACTATCTGTTGTGCTATTAACAATGCAAGCAGACTAAACACAAGCAGCACTAAACTTTTGCTCCCCTGCAGCTCTCAGCTCCTTGTAAAATCTACTCCGACACCCAGCTGTATCTCTGAACTTTTCAGCACAAGAAATCTGGAAAAAGCCAAAATTTATTGGGGGGGGGGACAAAAGGCCAAAAACTAGGGACACATTTTAAACATTGCTTGTATAATGTTTGAAAGTTGCTAGAATAAAATGCTGCGTAACCACCATACATTTCACTGCCACGTCTTGAACCCAGGGGACCCCGTGCAAAACAGTCAGAGCAACATACCACTACGCCAAATAAACTGTTTTGTGAAAGAGGAAGACTGAAACTTAAATAGCTACCATTTAGTGAATTCAGTTCTCACCATAGCACAGCTGTCAGCCTCTTAGCACAAAAGACCTGAACAAAGCCAATAATGGGTGACTACTACAACCACCAAACATTCAGTGAATTCAGTTCTCACCATAGCTCTCAACCTCTTAGCAAATAACACCCGGACAAAGCCAGTATTGGGAGAATATAGCCCCCAAACATATTCAGTGAAATCAGTTCTTACCATAGCTCTCAACATTAGCAAAAAACCTGGATGAAGCCAATAAATACCTGAACAAAGCCAATACTGGGTGAATACAGCCCTCAAACATATTCAGTGAATTCAGTTCTTACCATAACTCTCAACCCTAGCACAAAACCTGGACGGAGCCAATAATGGGGGGGGGGGGATACAGTCCCAAACACAGGGATACATTTCAAATATCCATCTTGTACACTTAGAAAATTGCTAGAATAAAAGCTTTTGTTAACATACACTTTCTGAAGAATATGAAGTCTGACAAGTGTCCATTTTTTTTGTTAACCAGGAAAGTCTGACTTTGAAAAAAAAAAAAAAAAAAAAAAGCTAAGTTTTAGCAGAGGCCCAGGGAGAAACACTCCAGACAGCCAAGACTAAAACCAGAGAACATGTAGCTGTCAGGCAACAAGGACACAAATGCAGAAACCACAGATTTTATGAGGAACAGAAAAAGTATGAGGGAAAATCCTGCAACATTTTCACAAATGGTGGTGGGTAGGGAATTCAGGCTCTTGCCACTTGGGCCCAAGGTACAGGGTTCAAGCCTTATTCACTACCCACCACCATGTACACCTGGGGCATTTCACACACACACACACACACACACACACACACACACACACACTACCTGAAAGTGCCCCATCTTCGTTCGTTTCTGCTAAGTGTCTGGTCCTGCTCCCATCTTCCGTTTCACACACCTAAGTGTCAGGTCCTGCTCCCATATCTTCTCTCTTCCTGAAAGTGCTGCCGCTTGCTAGGTCCCGCCTGTGTGAGTTCCCGCTCACAAACTTTAAACTGACAACGATGATGTCAGCACGCCTGCGACTGGACTATTTGGACTCCTTCTTAAAGGAGAATGTGCGTAAAAAAAAAAAAAAACTTTTTTTTTTAATTAACTAGCCGTAGCCGATTCCAGGGGGGTGCAAGTGCACCCCCTTGCACCTGCCTGCGGGCGCCCTTGGTTATATATAAGAAAGTTGCATGGAAGCAGCAAGCCAGAAAATTAGTTCCTCACCAGAGCATTATCTGAAGGAAGGAACTGGAACTATAGAATGTAGGAGTTCAGTTGGGACTAACCTGTGGCGTGTACATTGTGGTAGTAATTGCTTACAGAGCTGAACTCTATACCTGACAGAGGGCTGCAGCCTTGGACCTATGTTTTTAAGATAGCATATATCCTGGGAGAGAATGTGGACTGTGAACCCTGGATAATATATATATATATATATATATATATATATATATATATATATATATATATATATATATATATATATATATAGTTATTTTTATTTGAATTTGCAAAGCCATTTAGACTATGATTTGATTTGATTTTCTTTTGACTTGTGACAATAAACGTCTATTTTTATGAAAGTCCTGGCTCCAGAATCTGCTTGGACTTAAAATGGTGCTGTATATGTTGGCAATTGTCCATAAACTTGCTAATTTTCAGTTTCTCACAGTACCTCTGCTAGCAGGTGCAAAGTATATTTGGACTACTAATTTTGTACATCACTGAGATTATTCTGTTCCTGTCACAGTTATATGGTCTAGTGGTGCAAGGCTTGATTCCCATAGCCACAACTGCCTAACTGACTCTGAGCTAGTCACTTAACCAGACAGCACTCCAGGGATATGTCTGAAAAAGGCTCATGGAGATCAGTGCTCTACCCCAGAAAGCAAATACAAATAAATAAATGAATAAACCAGAGATGGCAATCATGGTAGATTTATTACACAAAACTATGGAATCACAGGTGAAGAATAACCAAAGACTGGTGAAATTACAACAATTAAGTGTTGTCTATTAAGAAATTAACCAGAGAAGACTACATGGATTCTTGTTTGGTAGCATCTGAAGATTATGCCACCATAGAGAACTGGAACCAACCAGACCGGTCAAAAATCCTGTTATCCCAAATGAGGGGAACCGAAAATGTGCATGGACACTGAAAGAACAGATTGTACAGACTATATCAAACTTAAGTAAGAATTTTCGTCAGGGATAGAATAACCCCTTTGGTGCAACAAAAAAATTATGTAATTCAACTTTTAATGTAGATAAATGGATAAGTACACAGACATGTGATCTAAAAAAATATCCTGATAGCAGCGGTAAAGTAAAGTAAAAATTTTAGAAATACAGGTATAAAAGAGCTTTGTATAGTAATATAAGAAAATGGGTGCTGTAAATTGATCACAATGAATATGATAAGCAATTAACTTTAATAGATCATTTATTAATCAATGGCACATTTTTTTAAATGAATTGTTTTTTTTTTCCTAAGGCTAAAACTGCACTAGGAAATGTACCTTCTTCTGTGAAACAAAAAGCAGCAAGCAATGTGCTAATTTGTTACAGATGTAGATGTGGGGGTCACTTTGCTAAGTTTTGTGCCACTAACACTGACAGAAATGTGAAAACTGAATGCAATGCTTTACTTGAAGTCTGAGTGTGTTGGATGATTGAGTCAGCCTTATATCATTGTGTTATAACCAAGTTAGTGAAGTTAAGACAAGTTAAAGACCTGTTAGATACTGGAAGCCTGATTTCCCTTCTTAAGGGTCCTCTGTCTACTAATGTGTAAACATAAGATTAGTGGAAAATAAAAAGTGGAGGTAATATGCCTTCAAGATGATAGAAAAGAGTATCTTGATAAGTAGACAGTCTGGCCTTTCCTGGGAAACTGTTACATCCTTTGGCTATAACCTTGATTTAAGTCAAGATGTAATATCAGGAAAGTATTTTCCCCATTTTAAAGCATCATGAAAAATGTGGTGGGTGGTATATTTAATAAGAAAGTCTATATACCATTCAGTATTAGAATTGGGGGAAGGAGCAAGGCAGTGATACTCATTGATGGACAGATTCATAATCAAAACTAGGACAAGGCAGTTGGTGTAGAAAATACAAAAAGCCAGCATTTTGCTGTGGTTAGGCAGTAAAAGGTGATCCTGTCAGTTTTCAGACAGATACTTAAATAATAGAGTAACAAAATCCCCAAAGTGTAAGAGATGTCAGTATAGCCACTGAAGATGAATTGAAGGAAAACTATGAAATAAAAATCAGTTCAATACAAAAATATATACAACTGCTTACAAGAAGTGTTAACACAGGAATAGGGAGGATAAAAATAGAAAAAGGGAGGCACTTGAGTGAGGACTCCTGAACAAAGATAGTATAGACAGTGAGATTAGCAGGAGAATGCAGAGTTTTGAGCCTTTCTGTTATTGTTAAGCAGAGAATGCAAATGCATGTGGACTCTAAACACCAATAATATATAAACCAAGAAATAAGTAAAACTGATGATGTTTTGTTCTAACATACGATCTTAACAAAGGAAAGAAAAGACTAGATAATGACAAGGTGATAATCACTTGCACTGCAATAGATTGCAAACAATCTTAAAGACAACAGAACATGCCAATAGCAGAGAAATGGAAGTAGATGGTGAGTGTTTGGCCACAAGTATCTTTTGCAGCTAAAAATATTGAATAAACTGCTGCACCACATCATTCAGGGAAATAATCTACACCTTCTAACTCAAGACAAGATCTTGAAAATGTAATCTCTCTTATATAGAGTAATAAAGAAAGAGAATAAATTCTTCATCATTTACTAGTACCAAACCTTACAGTAATGAAGTTAAACTATAGTCACATTTTAGGAGGTTACCTGGGGATAGACAAAACTAAAGGTATTAGTCAGATTTTACTGACTAGGTATCAGTATGGTATAGGAACTGTATTCCTTCAAAAGAACAGACTTACCTAAGTTTCAAGGATGTATATAGAAGCACGATTGTGTATAGCTATGAGAATTTCCATATCAAATGTCTGTTGTAAAGTTCAGATGGAAACACATTGTAAACATTATAAAGCATATTCAGAAAATTCTTGTATGTGACACATCTGAAATCACAGAAGATTTTACTTAATTTACTGAAACCTGAAAGCTAAACATCATTCAGATGTTACACGTAACAAATATGTTGAACAGAAATTATTAACCAGAGAAAAGTGTGGAACTATTAAAATAACTAGAGATCATTTTGGTAAAAATCACAATTACCAGAGAAGGAAAGGGAAATAATTACAGAAATGTGATGACTCCAGGGTAGAAATGCAACTGTTGATAACCATTATACAGAAAAGCTGGCCAAGACAAAATTATCGGACGGGAAGAAATTCTGAAATTCAGTCTTTTTTTTTTTTCATTCAGGGAAGAAATACATTGTGTCCAAGGCTGAATGTCTAAAGCTGTCAAAATAAAAGGTCCCAGTCAACTAAGAAAATAAATGTTTGAGAGAATAGATGAAACAACTCTGTGTATAATTAAGTTAAGAGAAACAGCAAGAGATATAATATTTTGACCAGCAATGTTGACTTATTCAGTGCAGGAAGAGCAAAGCTGTGCCACCACCACTGTATACCATAACAACAGTCCAACGGAAGAGATGTTAGCATATCCTTTTTCAGGTCATCCATGGAGCTAAGCCAATACAGAATTGTTCAGTTTTAAAGAAACCATGCATCTCATTGAGTGGAGCGAATTATTATTCCATATTCTCTGATACAATCAAACTGACAGACAACAAGGGCAAGTGTGAGTAATGCTTTAACGTTAAGATTCTGAAAATGGGGATGCTAGAGTTGTTAAATCTGACAATACTCTGATGTACATGAGTGAAAAGTCGAGGAGATTTGTTCATGATTTGGAATTCAGACATATGATGTCCTCAGTCAAATGGACTACTGGAGAAAACTACTCAAATAGTGATGAAGCATATGAGAATAAACTGAAGACAATGATATAAGCAGCATTATCTTGCTGTTCTGAAATATAGGAACACTCGGATGATGAGTCTCTCACTATTTTCAAGTGTCAATTAGTAGAAGTCTGAAAAGTAGAATGCTTACTTTATTTACCTTGCTAATGTGTGGAAATGAACATAAAATGATCAAAAGACATTAATGTACAGATAAATACTACCTTAACAGAAACTGCAGAAGACAACCAGATTTGTAAGGAAGGAGGGGCTAAGGAACTGGTTGTGCCTATAGAGCACTCCAAGTTTCTATATGTTTTTTGGATGTTTTGTTGCAGGTGAATATCGAATTTTAGGTGTTCATGAATGGATACTCCTACAAGTTTTGTGTGGCTGAAAACCTCTATTAGTTCTTTCCTTTGGGAGTAGATATTGAACAATGCTTTGTCCAACAGGGTTGATTTTTTGGGGGTGGAAAGCATGATCTTAGATTTATTTGGGTTAAGGGCTAGGCGTTTTTTAAACATCCAGGATTCAGTAGTTGAGAAGGCTGTTTGGGTTTTGAGTTGGAGTTCAGAAATAGTCAGCTGTGCAGATGATGGTTGAGTCATCTGCATATTGAATACAGGCTCCATTGGTCATAGATGTGCGGAGATTGTTAATGAAAATATTGAGTAGGAGGGGACCAAGTATGGAACCTTGACAAACTCCAGTGGGGTGTTAAGATAAGAAGAGATAGAGTTTTGCCATTTGATGGCCTGTTGCCTGTCTTTTAGATAGCTTGAGAACCAGTTGAAAATGGTGGGGGAGAGTCCAAACTTAGTGAGCTGTGATAGTAACAAAGGGTGGGAAACTGTATCAAAGGCCTTTGATGTAGGAATATGGTTGATACTGTTTTCCCGTTATCACGAGCTCTGTTAACAGTATTCAGGAAAGAAATAAGGGCAGTTTTAGTGCTGTGGCCAGGACTGAAACCATGTTGTGTGGAGGACAGGAGGTGGTTATGAAGTAGATAGGGCATCAGATGAAAGTGAATGCACTTTTCTAAGATCATAGAGATAGGGGACAGGAGAGCTATAAGTCAGAAGTCAGAAATATCTTTGCTTTTGCCCTCTTTATGAAGAGGAAGACTGTAGGCTTTCTTCCATAAATTGGGCACATAAGATTCTTGAATGGATCTGTTGACTATAGGGAATGCAATGGCTTCAGCAGCAATCTTTAGAAATATTGGGGATACATTGTCACGTGCATTAGAGCATGGTTTGAGCTTAAAGAGTAGTCTTTTAATAGTTGTGGTAGAAATGGGGTCAATAGTGAAATTGGGGTAGAATGGGGGTTGGGTTCAGGTGTGGATGTGGATAGAGATGGGGGAAGATGGGGAGGGTTTTGATCGAGCAATGTCACTTATGCTGTCTCTGCCATGAGGAATGCTAGTGATAATGTTGGCTAATGAGTTTATAAAGATAGAATTAAAGACAGAGGCAATTTCATGAGGAAGTTTGTCAGAGTGTGGGCAAGGGTTGTTTTTGTGCCAGGGTTCAGGAGAGATGAGATGGAATTCCAGAATTTTGGGGGGGCTTATTTATGGTTAGACTGCATGTCCCATGGCATGTAAATGTAGTCTTAAGGTTAATTTGCAGTGATCAGTGTAATATAATGCATAGCACTTCCTACATATGTATATTTTTCACTTTAAAATGGGATGTTAAGGCACTCTTCCTACCAGAAGCTGCAGTCCCCAACCCTCTTTCTGGATCACTGACTTCTATTATTTCTTTGTATTTTTATGTTCTGTGGCATATGTATACATTGAAAGAGAACAAATAGGACTACATAACTTCTAATAAATACTATTTTATTTGTATGCATTGCACACCTGAGCATGTTTTTTATAGGTGAGAGCTCTCATTTAGTATATGTGTACACTTGGGAATGTTGTACCCTATGTGACCTCCATTTTATTTGTGCGCACATGGATATGATATTTCATTGCCTTTTTTGCTTTAGGAAGTATAAACTGTATTATTTATGTATAATCCAATGCAGTTTTGGTCTCTTGGATTGCTGTATAGTATTTCTCTGTGCATTAATGTCATTTGATCATGCCTGGAATCATAGTAAAAAATGGTCCATTTTGGTTCAAATCGCTTGTCAGGTTAGCAATCATTAAATAAATATATTTAAAAAAATCATTTATTATGACTGCACACAAGCATGTTTTTTTAACTTTCATCATTATAACTGTCTAGGTTTAATATAAGGCCTTATCGCTGGGTTAAAGGCATGGTCTTTGCAATTAATGAAATTAACAGAAGCCCTATTCTACTGCCTAATATCACCCTTGGATTCAGGATATTTGACTCCTGCAGCAAACTCTCTGGTGCCATTGAATCCTGCATGAGGATTCTCACTGAAGACACACCCATTCCCAATTATCGATGCAGGACATCTGGGAATGTGGTTGCTGTAGTTGGAGAATACAGTTCACAGCTGACAATTCCAATAAATAGACTACTGAGTCACAGAAAATACACTCAGGTAAGATAAGTGGATGTAGTTTCACCTGCTGTTGTTTATTAATCAAGGTTGTACCATCATAACTAAAAGCTTTAAGCAGTTTCTGTTGTAGCATATGATGGTTTGTTGCATTAAAGAATACTAATGACAGATTAATCCCACAGAAGGGGATAGCACTAATACATGTTTTCACCAATTTAAAAAGATATTTTTTTGGAATGATAACAACAACTTATATGTGTGTCAGAATTAGATTTGTCATGTATTTAAATGACTGATGGTGGTGTTCTTTGTACTGTGGTTTAATATGCACGTGGCCAGGCACCAGAGAAGGTTGATGAAATTCTTTTCATTGAAATAAAAATATACAATGAAGTCCAAATATTCAAATGATTTACTGGAGATGAAGACAAACAGAGAGCCTAAAGCACAGGCTTACTGAAGCTGCATATACATTATATGGTAGTTTACAGCATAACTTCTGAGATGCATTTATTTCTTTGCCTTCTTGCTCGTTGAGATAGCAGGCTAACATTGTTACAGGGAACCTCACTGAGGCCACTAAAAGGTGCTTGAAAATGCCCTGTGTCGAAAAGCCAACTTTAGGCTTTCCCATAAAAGAAAAAATAATATCTAAGAGCATGCAGCTCATAATTAAGGTGGGCATAGCAGTGAAAATGCAGACTGTCTGGGGGTATAATAAGGCTTGACAGTACCGGCAGTGGCCTTCCCCACCTCTGGAAAGCAATTATTTCACTGTAATCCCCCCCTTGGAGGACATCATTGCACTTAAAGTGTTCTGAGTACAGAGGTGTGTGTGTGTGTGTGTGTGTGTGTGTGTGTGTGTGTGTGTGTGTGTGTGTGTGTGTGTGTGTGTGTGTATGTGTGTCTGCATCTATGCCTATGTAACTCTGTGTGTGTATGTGTACGAACGAGCGTCTGTGTGTGTGTCTGTGTGTGTGTGTGTGTGTGTGTGTGTGTGTGTGTGTGTGTGTGTGTGTGTGTGTGTGTGTGTGTGTGTACGTGTGTGTCTGTGCTTGTGCATGGGGGTTTGTGAATTTTATGTGGCTCTTTGTATGCATGTGGGTATGATTATGTGTGTGTGTCTGTGGATCTGTAAGTTTGTATGTGCTTCAATCTAATTTCACAAAGCAAGCTTTATCATTTCAGTACCTTTTTGACTGAAGAAACTCAGTGAAAGCCATGGAGCACTCATCTAGTATTCCAACCTGCAAGCTTCAACAGTCTGCAGGACAAAGTAAATTATTAGGTGACTCTTCAGAATGTCAGATTCTGGCCACAGCTAACCTAGCAAAAATAAATAAAGTCTTCTTTCCAGAGGAAAAAAAACAATCCAGTTAAGGGTTTAAGAATATCTTTATTCAAAGATGAGAGTTCTAAACGGTTATCCTTATTCCTAATCTTTTACTTTTCTGACTGAAGTGACATTCTGCTTTGTGTTTCTTCATGTTGAACACATATTTCAACAACATTCTGCAAAATAAGTGATGTTTTGAAAGTTCCTATACTTCTCTGATTGGGAGAAGGATTTTGCATTGTACTTACTTACAATGGAGAATTAGTATTTTGTATTGTAAAATAATTTTGAAAGGCAGCATTTGGCATTGTTAGACTTTTCTATCTTCTCTGAAGCTTTGACAATCTGCTTTATATTTTATCAGATGGAAACAACTCTGAAAAGTCTGTTGTATTTTAATTAGCTTTATACCCAAAATATAGTTTTACTGATCTGAGGTGTGGGGCTTGGATGTAGTGGATATGTGAAATTTTGCATTCCACTTCAAAGCAATAGTGAAGAGATGGAAAGAAAAAAGTATTTACTCATTGCTTGACAACACTGAAGCAGCTGAACTATAGCCTTGCAGATGGACAGCTCTTTTAACAGCTGCCAAAGCATGAACCTTAATAGCTCTTTTGCAATTGTCAAAAGAGCTGTCAAACTGCAGTAATTTGTTCTAGCATTTACTGGTTGGAATTCAGAGCTGGTAACCAGTTTCCCGGTGGTATGATTTGAGTAATCACATTAAGCAATTCTGGAAAGCTGTTTACACGCACACACACACACACACACACACACACACACACACACACACACACACACACACACACACACACTATAATCAGATTGCTGACCTTTATATAGTCTGGCGCACCATAAAGCAATGCTAAAAAAATATTTTTAAACATGTAGCATTTTCAGGTTTTTGTCAGTCATCATCTGTAATAAGACAAATCCTTCCCCTAGACGTTAACTTCACCTTTTGTCAACAAAAAAAAAAAAGTTTTTTTGGATAAACTGCCAATGCAGCAGACTGGCTCATCACAAATGCAGACTAGGTTGTTAGGCAGAAGAACTGGAGCTGATGACGTAGTGAAGTGTTTAGCTTGCCTTATCCCTAACTTTCATGTTAGATCCAGTAGTCAAGACATTTGTGTCGCATAATGCTCACCTTATAGACAGTCACATACCTTTACTAAAGAGCATCATTGAACCTCTGTACAAAGAGCTAGATAGCCCACTATTTCTGCTAGAGTTATTTATTTACTTAACACTCTTACTTTTAAATTGCTCAGATACACGGCCAGAACCAATAAAAGCTATATGGTCTGTTTGCACCATGTGGAGACAAAGGTATGTGTAGCACATGGCATAATGGTTAAGGTGTTTACCTTACAGACTGAAGATGCAGGGTATGATTCTCACAGGGAGTAATTGGCTAGGCTTAAAATGACTCACAAGAGGAGTTAGTTTAGTACTAATCTATGAATCTATGAACCTATGAACTTAGAAGTTTGGCTATATGTACCATTCAGAGACCAACAGGGGACATGCTGGGGGTGTCAAAGGCATCAGCATCCAGGACCCTCCATAAATTCCTGAATGCTATGCTCCAACATGCCAGTGTCTGCATATATTTTCCCCATACTCCTGAGGACAGGGCCAGAAATATGCAGGAGTTCTATCCTGTAGGAGACCACTCTGAAGTACTGGGTACTATAGATTGCACACATATAGAAATGAAGGCACCACCCAGGGAACACTGTAGGCTCTATATAAATAGAAAAGACTTCCACTCTGTTAACTGCCAAGTCATGTGTAATGCCAAGAAAATCATCTTGAACATGTATGCTGGCAACACAAGCAGTTGCCACAACTCACATATCTGGCACACCTCCCAACCGTATCAGATGCTCACTAGGGGGAAATCCTACAGAGTCATTTACTGGGGGATGCAGGTTATGCACTGGAACAGTGGCCAATGGCACCCATCAGAAATGCACAAACACCTGCTGAAGAACGCCATTATGAGGCACATGTTCAAACCAGAAATATCATAGAGTGTGTGTTTGGGCTGTTGATGCCACGGTTCCAGTCCCTAGATATATCTGGGGGAGCTCTGCAGTACAATCCACATACATCTGCTGAAATATTCACTGTATATGCTATGCTACACAACATCATTCTGAGAAAACAGCTTCATCAGGATCAACAACCGGAAGGGACACACATCCCATCACCAATGGCAAGATTACCACAGCTACACACAGGTGAGGAGTCAGAGGGAGAACTAGCAGCTGCTGTGGGTGTAGGTAGATGTAGGCATGCTCAATATGCCCTCACATTGGCTATGAGGCAACACATACCACGCTGACTCACCACCTAAGGGGCTAAAACCTTCCTCCTATGCATATACATAAATTAACATTGATAGCATACAACACTCACAACCTTTATCTATCCATGTAATGGCTGTGTACTGCTAGCATCAGACAGAGTCAGCCCTGAACTAAAACTGTTGAAACTACTGGATTTGCAAGGTAAGTGTTAAACCTGGAGTGTACTGTGTAATAATACAAATGAATGGCACATCCTTGCATGTTGTTACTTGGTAGTGTAAGCAAGTGCAAGGCAGGTGATTTGTACAGAAACGACTTTAACATGTGACAGCAGAGACTTATGTGACTTATATGTGTCCATTATTGAGTAGTAGGCCTCAGGCATCAAAGATTCACACAGTCATACCTCTCAGAATTAGTGATGGTCACCGAATGTCCTCAGTTTAGCATCATACGTTGGTACTGGAAAATCATTAAAGAGAAAAGTTAGAAAGCAATGAGGCACTTTTCATTTATAGACTTCACAACCCTCACAAGATCATTTACAATACTGATGCAAAAAATGTTTGATGCTATCAACTGTCTAACTTTCTAAGACCAATATAAGTCAGAAGTACAATTAACAATTCAACATCACAAATGCATATATAGTAAACACTAAGTTAGCTATGAACCCTGAACATCAGACACAAATGTTATGTATCCCTGAAACCAAAAGATAGAAAACAGGAATATGGCACAGTTATCATCACTTGCACAGGGTATTGTGGGGGGGGGGGCAGGAAGCCTAGGCTGACACAAAAGGTCAGTGAGTGTGTGTGTGAGTAAGAAAGAGAAGCAGGCACACATTTGGATAAAGCAACAAATGGCCAGTGAGACAAAATGAGCTTTAAGCTTAAAGGTTGAACTGTGTAACTGTTGTGTGTGTGTCTGTATTGGTCCTCCAGGTGAAACTAGTGTGTGAGTGTCTGCATGCTCTACTCCTTGGTATGTTGGATAGGTATGAGTCATGCATGGTAGAGGTGGCAGTTCATCATTGTTGTACCTGACCATGAGAACTGGCTCTGCCAGGAGTTGCACTGGCATGTCCACACCCACGATCAGGTGCACTGCTGCTACCTGAATGTGACTGATGTCTGTTGGATGAGTTCCCCTCAAAAGGACTGTGACCCCATGGCCTGCCAAGTCTGGGTGTGGACAGCTCAACCACTGACAGAGCAGTGGAAGTACTGCCACTAAGGCAGTGTGATCGGACATGGCCATGTCAGCTAACAGCAGATGATGTGGCTGACCTACAACCACATGGATGCCATTCCCCTCCCTGCAGACATTCAATCACAACACTACCCATTCCAATATGTCATTCATCCAGTCCATTGAACTGGCAACACTGTGAGGGCAGTCATGCATGTCAGCCTGTGCCACATCTACAACCCTAAGCAATTCTCTGGAGGACCTATGGGAACATGATTGTGTCTCCTTGACAGCCCTAAACATATGTTGAGTGGCACGGGAAGAGACACCTGAATCTGGTGTAAATGAACAGCAGGGCCCCTGTGAGCACTCCTAGCAACCCTCTTGCATGGCATCTAGCCCGCACTTTGGCTATGGCCAGAGCCAACAGGCACTGAAGCCTCAGTAACCACCCTTCCCTGATTGAGTGTCTCACCCTCTACCTGTCCAATATCTGAGGGTTCATGGAATGGGTAGGCATAGGCCTGCTGGCTGTGTCCAGTGGAATTACAGGGGATGGCTGAAGGTCAACATCAGTGTCAGATTCTACCTCTGTACCCCTGACTCTGTTTGGCCGCCATCATCATCAGAGTCTGCTGATACTCTGACACTAGTTACAGTAAACAACAAACACATGACAAAATGTAATACCTACACTACTATAGTCCAATATATGCTAAGAAACTAACAGTGGTGCCACTATTACAGATAGTACAGCAATATACACAACTGTCTTGATACTATCACAAACTAAATATTTCTTTGAACTGCTAATCAGGACTGACATAAAAATGTTTGGCTTACCAGGTGCAGAATATTGTAGGATCCCTATTCTGGATATCCTGGAAGAAGTTAAGCAAAAGGTAAGGACATCATCACAATTAACAGTAACACAGGGGGTAAAACTTTTTTTCCTTTATATGTCCATTGACTATACTTTCAACAAAAACATGGATGACAAGTCCAACCTAAGTCACATGTGTAATCGATCAGAATATGTTGTTAACTGTAGCAATCTAAAATCTTCCCAATCAATTTCTTGTTAAACAGAACATATTGCTGTAAATATATTACTATACAAGAGTATTTAACAATTGAGATACATAAGACTACATGGAAGCTCCTCCTAGGAAATACTTGGTGTCACTGAAACAGTGGCACCAATGTTAAGGACATGCTGTTCTGCACTTTCCTGGGAGCTGTCTGGATCCCTGACAGTGGACAGGAACTCTTCATTTGCTGTTAGTAGTGGCTCTGTAGCAGCCCCTGTACACATCCCATCATGAGCCACTGCAGCTGCTCTCCTCCATGCAGATGAGATCATGTCAGTGGCCATATGGCATACCTGATTATATGTACTGCTGTGGCCACCTATTGCAGTCACATCTGCAAATATCTGCTGCCAAATTTGCATTCTACCTGATATATTTCCACATCCCCTCTGAAGCAGAAAGGCACCATGTCACCTAAAAGCTTCCACAATGACCTGATTTTCAGGGTCACTGAAGAGTGTTTTTTTAGGATTGAGATCACATAACTAAAAAATTCCCATTCCCAGATAAAACAGAAAAGACAGAAAATGTACCATTTCACTATTGCTCACTGGAGAAACATTAAACAGTTTACATATTTGAAATGTGAACAACAGGAATTGTGTGGCTGTAACATATTTTTACATTCACACACAAAGCTAGGCTAGATGCAAAACAACAAGGGAGAGTAACAATAGCAACATATCCTTGTTTGTGCCAAAACAGAAATCCAGCTGTGCCTTCCCACCCTGAAAAGAACAGGCAAATGACACATTTTGCTAACACACATCAGTGAAATGCTAAAAGTGCCATCAAATGAACTGTCCTTGACACATGTGCACAGATTTAACACAGAACATTCCATTTGAAGCTATTGCCAATCACGTATACCCACGAAATGCCCTGACAAACATGCCCATACCATCAGTACACTTCTATGTAATGCATAGAGATAATAGTAGCATTTGCTAATTAATATGTATATGTAAATATAAAACAGATTTTTCTTAATGACATTTCAGCATCTGCAGTATGTAGCTGAAAAATGCAAGCATATTTTCTCAAGTTCAGTAATCTTCTGTGTAGATATATCCCAAAGTAATATCCTCTTCTGTGTTCTCCACATAAACAAATCTCCTCACCTTCAGGTTACCTAGCTGCATGGTTGCTTTTTTATGGTGTAGATTTAGGGTTGTGGGCACGGTGAAGATGCAAATGTAGTGTGAAATCATTAATATTGAATCCAAAATACGTGGCTCTGTGTAGCAGATGTAAACATAGTGCAGGAACTCTCTCAGTGTTTGTTGCTAATGGATTGCAACTATGAATGATTACTGGTAGGGAGAAGAAAAAAATGCAACAGCAATGCAGACCGCCCTACCTTCAGTGTGTGTGTCAGGTTAGACTTACAAAATATATAGTAGTACTTTTTTCAAGGTTGGAAATGTAAGTAAGCAGCACACAATTCACAGGTTCTGTTCATTAGCATCCAACCTCCCGTTCATTTGTTGACAACTGTATATTATTGCCATTTAATATCCTTACACATTTAAAGAACAGTGATATAGAATGCCTTACAGACTGCATGTCTCAGATTACTGTTCAGATAAGACAAGAATGAGCAACAAAGACAGAGAAATATGACAGAGCTGCAACTTTGCAAATAATAGTCATAAATGGCTGTGTAATCACTCAGTGCACTACATCTGAAATTAATACATGTACAAATAACTATGTGGTTTCTTAGTACTGTGGATGATGTTGCAGTTGGTTGTGTGCAGAATGATTTCATTTCCCTGCTGCAAAGCTATTTGTGTAGCAAAGAAGGATACGGTACCCTTACTGTGTTATGAAGGTTTATTGGAGTGACAGTTCAAATCCAGGCCTATGTAGAAATATTTCATGTGTACTAACAAACATTTTCTAGTGTTTATTTCATAGATGGCTTTTCTTCATTTCAACTATTTTTCTGTTTTATTTTTTATTTTAAATTTTTTTTGCTAGTGTTTGTGTGATGCATGGCCTAGCACAAACAAGGGAAACACAGAAAATGAATGTCAGGTTTGGCTGTGCTTATCTTATTTGTGTGATGCTTAGTAGTGTACAAACTCAGACTAGTGCCTCACACAGGAAGCAGGCAGAACATTTGCAAATATGGCATCTGTAAAGGTGTAAAGATCAAAAAGGATACATTGTTGTAATTTCTTCTTTCCATTGTGCAACACCACTTTGTGACATTGTGCAGTGGCTAGCAAGGTTCCCCAACACCTGCAGTCATCGAACACCTGCAGACAGGACACAGACAGTCAATCATTAAAAAATGGATACATTCAGTTAATTCCATTGGGCACTGCACAAACACACTAAGTGGTATTGCACAGTGGTTAACACAGAGAACTTAAGGATGAGTAGGAAATTATGGAACTGTCATCTAAATAGTCTTGTGATAGTAGATGTAAGTGTAGGGCTAGATTACAGATAGTCCTGGTTTCTAGTACAGGGTGTGAAACCTATTTTTACAGTTGTGACAGTGCAGTGTAATGCAACAAATTGAAAAATATACAAGTGCTATTTAAGCATTCTTGTAGCAACAAGTGTAAGTATAGGGCTGCCATACACATGGTCCAGGGGTTTAATACAGGATATTCCACATATTTTTACTGTTGTTCCATTTACCATTATATTCAGTCTCACTTATAACACTTTAGATAGTGGAGCTGATGTGAATTATATGTATGAGGTATAAGACACCCTTATTGTGTTTTCAGATGTATGACTGAGAGTATACTGTTTACTATATATTTGTGAGTACGATTCTGCTATATGGACTTGGATGGCCTTCACAATTAAATAAGACACAGACACAACTGGATCTATATACAAGAACTTCATCAGGTTACTCACATACATATGTAAGACCTCAAACTATCACCTGTATTTATGAATGATTCCTGACTACGGGTGAGCAACAGTTCTTCTGTGGCAAAGATGGAAAATCACTGGTGTGGAAGAAAATGTTTTGTCCTTTATGCCTAGGTTTGAATACTGTACTTTAAAAATCAATTTTGTCAGTGTATAAAACCAAAAACAAATGTGTCAGGTCATAATATTTATGCCCCAGTGGATACCTACAAACTTAACTCAACTAAGAGATAACTTCCAATTTTCAATATATATTTCCAAGCTACAACAGCAAACACACCTCAAACTAAGGTCAAATGTCAGATTAACCTTCCAATTTAAAATATTTTTTACTCCCTGCTTGGCACTGCTGCTCTCCGCTTAACATTGCACAAATGCGGTTGGCATCATTCCTCTGGTTTGTGTACTACCAGTAAAAGCGATATCAGGAATCAGTGGGAAAGTATTAGTTGCCATTGCTGTACTTCAGCTGTTATACATGTCTGGAGTTAGAGGGGAAGCTGCCCAGTTTAGGGCATAGACATGTGGTGTCCTGGAGTCCAGGATATTTACTGGACTCCTGGTAAAGAGCCATAGTCAAAGGCTACTGCAGGGGGACTATTCTGGCTCACAGTACAAGTCTGAGGCATGGAGTAGTTTGGCTTAGGCTGTATCCATTACTGGCATCCCATGCACTGAAGAACAGGGTTGGCATTGTTTTAATGACCTACAGAGTCACAAAAGGGATATTCTCAACCAGTGGTTAAATGAATTTCAAACTGCTGACATCCCACAATTGTGTAATTATGATAATAGAGAGTATTTGTAATACATAGAAAGCTAAATATAGGAAAGAGTGGTATGCATAATGGTCTTCTGTTCTTTTCTGTTCTTTCCACAGCTAATACCAAAACAGAGTTTAATAGATGGGCTCATGCTGATTTTATGGAGAGACTGAAAGAAGCAAGTGGTATGTATGCAGTAGGTTTAAAAATTAAAGATAGATTTTTGGGGTTTTTATACAGTTACCACAAATTGAGCATGCATATCCTAACTGTAAAAGCAAGTATGCATGCATTAGTCTGTAGCACAAACCACCTTTAGAAGTCAAATATAAGTCTGTAGTCAGAGGTTGTGGGCTCAAATACCATGAGTAACAACTATACAGTACTGTATTTATTTAATAATATTACATTAACTTAAACTCTATACATGTGGCATAAATGTCCTGCTTTTAACTGTATCTGTACAAGTGACCATACATATGTGCAACATATGCACATTTCAAGGATTATTTTCAGCAATCTGTAGTTATAGCATGTAGTTGCTAGGATGTATACTTAAATGTAATACTTCAGACAAAATAGTTGTATAATTGCATAACTGTGTTAATGCATTGTATGTCACATATGATGGCACTAATTTTATCTTTTTTTCTCTAAACCCAGCCTTTATCTCTCTTTTTTTATTTTCAATTATGTGTCATCAAAATGTTTTTGTATCATCCATCTGTACCAAATCACTAAATACTTCACACGACAGCGAGGTAGGCCAGCCCCAGTGGATCAGCCGGCCATGCTGCATCGGCTCCATCACCAGTGCCCAGTACATCCGGGACTCAACCTGGCAGCATTGCCTCTGCTGCACCCACACTACCTGCGCCCTCAGATAGTACTGCCATGGCAACTGGTGCTGTGGTACCCTCCAGGAGCAGTGGCAGAGGTGGGGATTTCATCACCCACCAAGAGATGCCAGTATTGTTATGTAGTGTTGTGCACCATACCATTGGTGTATACCTGTGCTGGATGGAGAGGCTGCTCTCCCTCATGGTACAAAGGAGGAGGAGACATCAAGCACTCCAGCCACCAGCAGAGTAAGGGGACAATGATGACAGTCCAGTGGGTAAGGACTAGATTCCCATTGTCTCCATGTTTGACTGGCATGAACCTGTGTTGTCCCCTCCCTCACCCCAATCATGGTGTCCCCCAACATTTTGTGTCCCTCACTGGCCCTGTCTCTTCTCTTGTTTGCTTGCATTTGCTTCCTCATCTACACAAATTATCTGACCCAGAAATACCTACATTCCTTACCCAGCATTCCTGTCTTACTGAATTAAAAAAATGGGCACCTGTCTCACAAAAGAAATTTGCCCCATACATAGCTCTCCATTTTGCACACATGTCTTCTTGGTACCCTTGATTTGGTCCAACTGGCTATACAACATGATTACATTGTTGTCACCCCTCTTTCTGGAAGTGACAGTCAAAATTCAGCTAATATTCTGAACATATTTTCAGTTTTCACTGTTGAAGAAAAGGATAGCTATGGTTCTTTCTTACCTCCCTTCTGCACATTCTTGCATTGTTTTCCCTTTTTTCTTCCTCCTGTTTGCCCCCCATTTCACCACTTTCCTTTCTACCCCATTTTAACACCTATAATCTGGTCAAAAAATAGAATCACACACAGCACACATAAGTACTTGAAAAAGCAACGGATCCCTTCATTTTTTGGCCTTTATGTTTGCATGGAGTTTGGCATCATGCACCAATGCCAAGTGACATTGAGCAACTTTACAATGCTGTGGTTACCTGTACACAATCCTGCTTAAACACACTGCACTAGGCCAACACACAGCAACACATGTACTACAAAGAATTGATGTCATTGCATCATCACTGTTTATTTAAAAGCATTAGATACACCTGGATTCAAACACATTATCTTCTGGGCTGAAAAAAAAAATGTATTACCACATTTACAACTGCTGCCAGAGTGCTGGCTAAGCAGCAGGTGTGTTTCATAGACTCAGACTAACTCTCAGAATTTTAACAATGCAGCTCATGGTTGTACACTGCTTAACTATGCACAAACAGGGAAAGTAATGGAAATGTGTATCTCACATGCACAATGCAGCCATGTGTTGCCTCCTCCAATGCACTGCGACCCTGGTCTCAGTACTTGTTCACAAATATATCAACTACACTGCATAAATTAGTAACAAATGTGTGATATTCAATGGACATCAACCTGGTAACATGCAGAATTAGAACGATCTTCACAGTTGAACATGCCTACACATCCACCAAATACCCTGGGAACTATAGACCCATATGCCTAACCAGCCTTATCTGAAAAGCTATGGAAATAATCATCATGGACCTTATCCACAAGGACATATGCAACCTTCAAAACTCTTGACCTGACTCAGTTTGGCTTTGTCAAGGGTAGATCTGGCTTATTAAACCTAGTGAACTTCTTTGAGAATGCCACCAAAGCCCTGGATGAGGAAAACAATCCATACCACATATCTTGATTTAGCCAAGGCGTTTGACACAATCCCCCATTCAGGTATCATAGAGAAACTCTCCCATCTGAGGATTAACCTATACATTACTAGATGGGTAGCCAACTGGCTCAATGACAGAAAGCACACTGTCAAAGCTAGGGAGTCCACCTCCACCAGTAGACCAGTTACCAGTGGAGTACCTGAAGGCTCTGTGATGGACCCTCTATTGTTTGGAAGGTATTTCTCTGAAGTCCAGGTAAAGGTAGATGGCCTGTGGCTTACCAAGTGTGCAGATGACTATAAACTGGATGCAATCATACAAAGTCCTCCTACGATGTTAACATATAACAGAAAGGGCTAACACAGACAAATGATTGATGCCAAACCCATGGACTGAAACTTAACACACAAAATGCCTTATTGGCCACTTTGGTAAAGAAGTAGTCCATGCTAGTTGTGATATACATATCACTCCTCTAAGCTCAAACTCAGTGGTGTAAGACTTGGGAACACAGGTTGATTACAATATAAACTTTGATCGCCATGTGTCCATAGTGGTAAGAAAAACATTCTACATTGTGCACCTCATAAATGAGGTCATTGCATCCAAGACCAGGGAGGTCATAGCTCTGCTGTAACGTGCCCTTATCAGACCACTAATTCGGTATAATGCTCCCTTCTGTATGCAACTCACCAGACACCTGCAACAACTGGAGACACCACAGAGGTTTCTGACCAAAATAATCCAGGACCTACAAAACATGACATACATGGAAAGACTTAAATCCCTGTCACTGTACTTAATATCATACAGGCATCTGAGAGGTGACTGTGCCTGACCTACAGAGCAGTCTTGGACCCTGCCCTAATGGAAATGCTGGACATCTGCAAATTAAATGGGACAATAATAACTTGCTCCAGGGGTCTCAACCTAGCTTGTGACATAAACAGAACATGCTGCAGAGGCAGATATATCTCCCATGGATTGCCAATCCTCTGGAATAGGCTCCCACTGCATGTAAAGCAGAACTTCTCAATTACCCTATTCAAGTGTAACATTGACAACTGGATGGGTGACAGTAAATTCACCGTGGGGCAGAACCTATGTCCCTCATGGACAGGGGCAGTCGGTGCTGATCACAGAAGTCTGCTAACAAAGATCATCTAACTATGGTCAATACGAGTATTCTGTTTTTTATATAACTAGGCTTGTAAAGGCCCTAGGGTCATTAGTCTAGTAACCTCATATGAACCTATGAACCTGTGCAGGCCTCTCAGCATCTTATTTCTTACATCCAATGCTGACTTCATCCACTATAAGTTGTCCTGCACCCTTGTAAAAGTCAGACTTGCGCTGTAGCACTTCTTTAAAGTACTGATATCTGTAGTCTGCATGCTTAGATAGGTAGGGGGTTCTGGTCTCACTGCAGTCAACTGGTGTGTGTGTGTGTGTGTGTGTGTGTGTGTGTGTGTGTGTGTGTGTGTGTGTGTGTGTGTGTGTGTGTTTGTGCACTTGCTTGACATTACAAAGAGGGTTTTACACCAGCATGTGGGACACTGTTATTACCATATTCTCCTCACCAGACACTGTTGATGTCATCAGTTATAAAGTGTTGTCTGAGGCATTCCAAGTCAGACTTGAACTATGGCACTTCCCTTAAATACACAGTTCTGTAGTGTGTGTACTTAGGTAGGGGATATGTTCTCACTACAGTCAACTGGGTTGTGTGTGTGTTTGTGCACTTGCTTGATATTACAGAGAGCCTTTTACACCTGCATGTGGGACACTGTTATCAGCTATATCTGGTTTGTGGATGTGCACTATTCCTACCAGAGCAGTGTCACAAACACCAGAACAGTGTCACAAACTGTCCTGGAGGCCAGGCAGAACTCACCTCATCCTATATGATACAGATTACAGTGACATGGCTTTCAGTCTATCCACATACATTATGGCATTGTTTGCAGGCCCCGTGTTTTCTTGGTGAGAAACCCCTGTGGTCACTCCAGCTGCTGCATGTGTCTGGTGATGTACAAGCAAAGGAGAGCATTATACTCTATTAGTGTTCTGATGAGGTTCGAGTACATTGCTATAGTATAATCCTCAGATCTGAATATGATGGCATGACTTATGATATACACAACATATACACTTGGTGGTCAAAGTCCAGATTACTATCTACATGTGTTTCCAGGTCTTGCATCACTGGGTTTTAGCGTAGCAGAACTGTTGTCAATGTTGTAGTTAGCAGGGAGGTCCACTGCAAAAAGACAAAATAAAGACACATTTTTGCATTTATTTGTAGACCGTGTGACTTTGTCACCAATCATTTGTCTGTGTTAACCCCTTCTGTAGTATGTTATCATCACTGGTAGACTCAACAATTGCACCCAGTATGCAAGAATTAGCAAACATGAAAAGCCAAAGGTCATATACTTTAGCCTAAACTGTCAAGAAATAGATTACAAACCTAGCACCAATAAACGCTCACCAAACAGGGTAACCACAGAGAAAAGCACCAAGTCCAAATGGTGATGGCCTTCCACAAGTTTATTAAAATTGTTCCAATGACCCAAACATGGCTTACAAGGTGAAATAAAGTACTAAACACGAAAACAAGAAACCAGTAGATTAAGCGCTTTTCATCCGGATAATATCCAGACTTCTTCAGACAATACGTTAATGTGCACAGTAGGTTTAAATAACCTCGTCTTATAATGTCAGCCAATAAGCTCTCAGGAAGTACCTTTGCATGGTTTTCAAAACACAATGATTTGCAATGATTTTGAGTTTTGAAAACCATGCAAAGGTACTACCTGAGAGCTTATTGACAGACATTATAAGACGAGGTTATTTAAACCTACTGTGCACATTAACGTATTGCCTGAAGAAGTCCGGATATTATCCGGATGAAAAGCACTTAATCTACTGGTTTCTTGTTTTCGTGTTTAGTACTTTATTTTGCCTTGTAAGCCGTGTTTGGGTCGTTGGAACAATTTTAATAAACTTGTGGAAGGCCATCACCATTTGGACTGGGTGCTTTTCTATTAAGAAATAGATTACAAACAGTAAGCAGCCAAGCATAGATCCTTAGGGTATGCCAGTGGTGGCAGGTCTACTGGTACAGGTTGATTCCCCAACTTTCACAGCATGTGTTTTGTCAGTGAGCCAATTGGTTACCCATCTAGTGACATAAGGGTTTATCCCCAGCTGAGAGTGTTTCTCAATGATACCTGCATGAGGGATTTTGTCTAAACCCTAAGCCAGATCAGGATAAGCAGTATACACTGTCTTACTTTCATCCAGGCCTATCACACAGAATCAATGGGCTGTGACAATATCACAGATCACCTATAGCATGACTCAGCACATACACCTTCCTGACATGGTTGAATACACACTTCAACATACCATCTACACAGACTATGTTCCTGTAGAAGAGCGCAAATCAACATGCATCCATCTGAGATGGGGGGGGGGGGGCAGCACCCAATACATACATGCACAGGCACATCCTGACTCTTCTCATCTGTCAGGTAGACCAACATGTCATCATGAACCTTTACTAAATGGACACTGTTAATATCCCAGCTGTGTGCAACAGACCTGTGTGAGTTGTTATTGCTACATCATGTCTGTTACATCTGTTAGATGTCCTAAAAGAGGTAATCAAGGGCATGTATGATGACAACATTATCATCCTATTGAACTTGACAAGCCCAAGGCATTTGACACAAATCTGCAGTGAGGTATTCACTCAACACTGGCCATAAACACCTATATCACCAAGTGGGGAGACCACTGTATCACATACGTGGCATCTAATTATGTTGATGTGACCTATATCTCTGGTCCAGTGATCAGGTCCATACATCAGGGTTGTCTGCTAGGCAATTTCCATTATTTAAGTCACAGATGTCACAAATTACATACACATCCTATGTCCACACAGCTGTCTGAAGGACTACAGATTGAAGGCAATCATTGACTCCAGATGCCATATTAGTATAATACAGGCAGTATCAACACACACAATGAAGATTGTTGCCACAGCCATGACAACACCTACAATAAAATAAAAACATGGGGGATGTGTTACATCAGGAAAACAAGAACTCAAGGATAATGTAGACATCACACCCTATAATCAGACCACTAGGTATTTGACCTGTGTCCTGGGGTAGATGGTATGTGGAACATCCACCAGCATTTGACCACAGTGCTGACTACTCCCTTGTGTGTAATATAACTACTGAGTATGTGGTGGACATCCACATCACAGGCCATAATATCTCCATCGGTCACAGCCTTCATCACTGAGTACAATGCACCCTTCTTAATGCTCCTCCCTACACATCTTCTAGTGATGTGTAACTGAAGTGTACCACCTTTGCTACAGTGACCTTTCACACATCCTACTGGCCATACGTAGGTATTCTTTTTGTGGCATAAACATTGCTATCTGATGGTGCTGAACTCCCATGAAGTCGTTACACCAGATGCATGTATGATACCTGTTCCATTGATGCACACAGTACATACATAGCTGTTTGACAACATTGTGGCATGGATAGCATTTGTGATGGTGTGGATTGTACCATATACATATGACATGCACACCAGTCAGCTAGCATGTATTGATCTCATAAAGTCACATACATGTATAATAGTGTCCCTCCTAACACTTCCAGCAGATGTTACAGTGTCAGAACAATGTGCATGATTACCTTCATAGAGTGCAGACATATCATAATATTTGTACAAGTGTGTTTGTGCAGAACTATCTCTGATCACTCTAAATCATATATGTTATGTCAGAGACGTGGGATTACTGGTGGTATTATTCTGATATTGTCTATGATTGTGTGTGCTTCTTTTAGTGTTGTCCATGAAAGTTTACCTGTGTCCCACATGCTGGAGAAGTCTGCTGAGATTACACTCATATTCAGGCAAATCATCAACTTGACACAGTAAAACTCCACTACCAATCATGAGTGAACAGGTGATCCACTGTGGCGACCTCTAACCAGGAAAAGCCGAAAGAAGAAGAAGAAGATCCCTAATAGATGTCCTCTGCAGTCTTCATATAAGGATGCTTGTCTCACACAGACATCTTCCCCATTGTTATGTCACCTTGTGTAACAGTCACATAATACACATTTTCACTGTGCAGTTCATACTGTACAATACTGATATGTGACTGGTGATTCTGCTCCAGCTGTCTTCCATTGACATGCCCTCATCTGCTGTACATTAGGTTGTTTTGCCGGTCCTCTTTCCCTGTTTTCATTCCTGCAATTCATCTGTGTGTCCCTATTCAATACACACACTTTCTCTGTTTGTTTATTTTACATGGCAGTCCATGTACCATTAGAGATCCTTTATACAGCTTTGATACAGAATGCCTGGAATGGGATTTCACTAAACTCTTCACTGTATACACTGCCCTGTACTGTATTTGGACCATATACATAACTATCATAACTCTCAACTGTCCAGATGTTCACAGAATGTCCAGAATTTTGCCTTGTATTTTTTGGTCTGTTCTTTATTCAATTTGTGGTTTTCTGCCATATCACTGGGATGATCTCAGGACTGAAGTCACTAAATAATGATATAAATTTGAGTTTCACGTTTCAAATCCTTCAGAACATGTATCTTAAAACAAACCTTGTTATTCTAGCACATTTCTATGTTTATAAGAGCAAATATGTAAAATCTGTCCCTATTTCTGGGTCATTGTCCCACCCCCCCCATTATGTTGGGCTTTGTCCAGATTTGTTGCACTAAGAAGTTGAGAGCTATGATAACTATATGTTAAGCTCTGATGATTATTGTGGAATTCCACGCAAACCTGGTAACCTAGTGTGCTTTGATATAAACAGGTTTGCTATCCATGTTGCTTTACACGGTTTACTGGCCAGCAACACTGTTGTCAGCCATGAAACCATGCTTGTTTACTTTTAAACACGGTGCACGGAATGAATATATAATTACCGATTCTGCTCACTGCACATCACCACGCACACACGTAAACTCCTTGTAGACCTCCCGCAAAGCCTACATGGAGTTTACCGAATCCCAGTGACTGTCTTCCACAAACCAAAACATCTTTCTGTTCATAACAACTCATTTAATTTGATTGCAATATCTCCCTTAAGCCAAATAGGCCATAGTTTTCATTAGTCATGTGTGAAAAGTCCTTTTATAACCTAGCGCCTTCCACTTAGAACAAGTCACTCAGTGAAATCTCTACTTAAGACAATCTCACCTAGTTAAAAAATAAATTAAAGAAGCATCTGATCACTGAATTCAAATGTAAATAAAGACAGCTCCATGGCATAGAGGGATAAATCCATAGCTATGGCCCAGGCAACCTGGGTTTGGCTACTGGCTCAGGAGTCTGAAGCACTGGCCGAGAGGGATGGGTGTGCCTGTCTTAGGGGAGGGATATTTATTTCAGGAATCCTTAAGAGGAAGTGTGGTCTACAAAGAGTAGCATAGCCTTTGGACAGTTCCAGAATGGATGGTTTTGAAGGGGGAGGGACAAGTGGGTAGGTCATAAGATAACATAAAAAAAATCACTCCCCTTCTTGGAAGTAGTTGCCAGTGAGACAATGCCTTTTAGTTCTACACCAGCCCCAGCATGAGAAAATCTGTGTTATTCTGGGGAATGAATGAAGGGCTGTTAGATCTGACACTGGATGAAAGTACAGGAGTAGTAGACCAGAACATATGAAGCATGGGGTATGGAACAAAAAAAAAATCAAATGTAAGTGTTTTAGGGATGCTGTCTAAATTCCTATGCTCTGTACAACTCGGTACTATACTCTACATATTAAGTGTTGTATGTTTAACTTTGGAAATACGAGTATGTGGTATATAGTGTGCTTTTGTTATATTGGGAAAATATTATGTCTTATATTATTATATTTTTATTTTTTTTCTTTTATATGTACCTTGTTCTGCAAACATATTTGGCCTTGGTAGGTTGGGGCACTGGCCCACCCACCTAGTTAACAAACAATAAATATACTGCTCAATCGAGTAATTAATTAATTATACCAGAAGGGTCAAAAAAAGTGAGTAGGAGACATGAAGTGTGATGAGAGTTTTATTGGCAAACATTTTAGATTGTTTTGTATAGTAGAAAGTCAGACCACATGGTCACTGAATATATGTGGATTCAGGCACCAGTTTCATAAAGACATACCCTACATATTATACCTTTCTCTTATTTTTGGCAAAGTTCCCACTACTATTAATGGAGTTATAGAATTTAACATTAGAGTCATCATGTATTTAGGTGACAGAACCATTTCCAAAAGCTTTTTCCTTGCTCCCATCACATACATTTTTGCTCTAATGTATGCCATCCTTCTTTGCCTTTCTTTAATTTTTTTTCACAATTGAATATGCGTCTTTACTACTTGTCAAATATAATTGCTGATATTTTTGATAGTGCCAGTAATATGCTACATTTCTGCATTCAATATACATGACAAGACTGTAGAATTCAATCATACATGATTTGCATTTCTGTGAACCTCTTTTTGCATTTTTTATTGTTAGTCTGACAATAACAGTTCTAATCCACTTGTTATACTTTTCAATTTTCACTTTTTATTTTATTTGCAAATCTGTAATATTTTGATCTATATATTTTTTCTGAGTACTGTTTGGAATTAATTCTTTTTAATCAATATATTATCCAAGTTAAAAAAAACATATTAATAGTGGCAACTGAAGTTACACTCCTTAACAAGTACTAGTAAGGCTGCTGAGTTGTAATCTTTTATCAGTCTGGACAATGTAAATGGATCTAAGTGGTCAAGGGCAGTGTATTTTCCCTTTATCATTCATTCTTGCCTACTCATATTGGCTCTTCATGGACACTGCTCAGTCCTCAGTGATCAGGAATATTCTTTCTAACCCCTGTGTACAGACATGTCGGTCATCAATTGCTATGTGGGAATCCATTTTTGATCACTTCTATTCAGGAATGAATCCACATGCATTAATGCTTTAAACCTGATTTTAGAGTATAGTGCAGGTGAAGGGAATCACCAATTTGTATTGTCCGGTTCTTGTTTTCTCGGAGATGTACATGACATTTACTTTATGTTGAATCAATAACATGGTGGCTATGATGATACATAGATGTATTATGCATATGTGAATGAATATGCAGGATAGTGGCATGTTGTGAAGGAGAAAGATTCTGTAGGAGTAGGGGGAGGAGATATGCTGTTGAGGTCATTGTGATTTAAATGTAGCAATATGTTAAAGGAACATTTTGGTTGGCCTTAGTTTTGAGATATCTCTGATTTTTGGGGCTGTCCTTGACTTTGCTTTAAAGAACTACTTGGTACTTTATAAAGTATGTAATTTAGTAACACAGGATTAACATTCTGGCAAAACCAGACAGCATGATCTCAGATGTTGTACTTTAGAAGATGTATGTAACTTGGGTGTTTTTTGCTTCAGTAGTGTTTAGGTCATTGCTTGTAAGGAGTCATATTTGTTTTTCATTTGGAATGTTTGTCCTTCACTGCTTAAGGTATTGTTCCTGATTTTGTAGAAAATGCAATACTAGTCATCAATGAATGTTATGGGTTTATAGGATGCTAAATTATAATTAAAGTTAACAGTTTAACAAAGCAAAATCCATTTTCTCATGCCATGGAAATATTGAATGGTCTCATTTGATTTGATATTGATGCTGATGGAGTGATCTATCTTTATCTTTAAACAATGAAGCATATGCAATACAATGGCAACCTGTACTGCCATTTCAAAAGGAGATGCTACACTCAGATTTTGCAGTTCATTTCATTTTTAGTCACATAGCTGTGGAAAAAGTATCTCACAGAGAACTTCAGTTACTTTTATTATTGGTTGCATTTTTACCACCTCCTCCACACAATTTGCCCAGTGCATTTAGTTAGCTCATTCATTACTTTGACTGGGATGACAGCCAAGACCGTTCTTTTTGAAATACCTTTATTGAATTATCACTTGTGACATAGGCAGATTTACATTTATACAAAAGTAATCAAACTATTAACAAATTAAAATTAACAAACATTATAATTCACATATATTGCTACGTATCATATAACCTAAGCAACATTATATAAATTTCCAATTTCTGCCCCCTTTTTAAACAAGAAACATCTTTATTAAACCACCGCTTATGGCGAAAGCAATATGTATTTATATAAATGAAAACAAGCCACACTGATACAGTCCTAGTTGCAAGCATTTTACATCTCAAACCATACTGAAATACTACCAGCTACAAACTTCTACATCACTTATAATCTACTCATTTTCATTCAAACATTACATAGCTCATTTAAGACCTGTTTTCTTTTAAACCTCATTCCTCCCCTGTCTGTCTTGTTCACACAATTCCCATTTTTCCTATGTGATTTGCTACGACACTTTTCTAAAGATCCCAATTCCAGTTGTTTTATCTGTTACTATATTCACTGCTTGTAATATAGCTGGTTTAGATTTTGATTTCCATTTCCTAGTAGTTGCTTTTTTGGAAGCCACCATAATTAGACACTGCAAGGCCTTACCCTGTCCAGGCAATTCTGATTCTGTATCATGGGTCAGGAAAATCATCTCCCTCATCACACCAATCCACCCACCCATCATCTCCAGCAGTGCATCCCGCAGGGAATCCTTAAAGTTCACTAACCCACTGCACTCCCAGAAAATATGTTTCCAAGTACCTCTTTCTGCCCAATCACACCTTCAACATTTGTTGTCTACCTGAGGAAAAATTCTCTGGAGTCTACTTGTGGTATAAAAATATCTATGTAAACATTTCCAAGCAAAAATCCTAAATCTTCTAGATTTTGTTACATATTTGGGAGACATACATATATCCTCCCATTGTTTCTTTATAAATTGCTTATCTAGTCTCTCTTCCCAATCCTTTCTAACCTCTTGTGATTGATTCATATAGTTATCATGCAGTCTTTTATATTATCTACTAATTATTCCTTTTTAATAGCAGATACTGTTCTAGATTCTACTAAAAACTATACCAGTGCTGGTCTTTCACAAAGCCCCCCCCTATTTCTTTCTCTTTGTCTGTACTCTGATATCAATTCTTGGTAGGGAAGGCAATCTCTAACCTACAGTCCAAATAAATTCTTGGCCTCTTCCCATTCTATTACCTTTCCCTGTCTAGCTATTTGCTCCCAATAACTTGGTTCCTTTGCCGGTCTTCTACAATAAATTCCAGCCCCTCTTGCCTATTGTCTATATCCCTAATTGCATTCATCCCTATCGGCAGAATCTCCTTTCTCCATTCCCATGTTGGCTTAGTTTTTAGAATGCTTTCTTCTACTTTATGGATATAATATTCTGTATGATTATTGTTGTTTTCCTTAAAGGCCTGCATCCAAAATCCCAGTCTCTCCTTGTTTTTTGAGCTTCCCCCCATTTCAGCATCAACCCATTCCACTTTGAATTATAGTTTTCTGCTTGTGCTATGTATAGGAGCCTTAACTATGTAGCTCTGAAATACCCTTTCAAATTGGGTAATCCCAATCCACTTTATTCTGCTGGAAGAATCAGTTTATCCCACTTGACTCTTGCCATCTTCCCCTCCTAGATAAAGCCTTTCACCTCTTTATTAATTGCTATTGACAACTTCTCCTCTGAGTGATAAAAATATGCCTGACTTGTGTATAAGACTAAAGGGACTAAAAACATTTTGACTGCTTGTATCTTACTATCCATATCCATATAAAAGAGCTTCCATTTTCTCAGTTTTTGTATTATCTTTTGTTTAGTCCATTCATTCCTTTGACTGGGATGAGATCCAGGACCATTCATTTCTTGGACTCGATGGCGATATATTGCTCATCGTTTGGATGATACGTTAAACATGAGGTCCCATCTGCTGGAGCTGGTGGTGGCTCAGGTTGAGGCAAAATGTCCCATGGCATCTATCGAAAAAAGTACCAAATTAACACCTCAGATCTCCACTGTAAAGAGGAAATTAGCCTAGTGAAATTAACCCAGTCAACAAAAGATAAATAAATAAAAACAAAAGAAGGTGAAAGTCCTATGACCCATTTGGTCCTGTATAGAGTGGGACCTTAATTAGCTAATTCCTTGGAGATGAGAGTGGGGTGATGGAGAATGGGGCATTCTGTGATTGTGTAGGTACAATATATAACTCCTCGTGTTGTAGCTGTGGCTTCCTTTATCATCTCATAACTCTCAATGGCTTTATCTCTCTGCACCAATGGAGATGGCCTATTCTTAGCTACATTTTTACAACAGAAGGCCCTTTAGTCTATTTTTTATGAAGTAACTTACTTTGATGACATTGACTGTGATTCTATTTTATGCCTTTGTAAGGTTATCCTCACTCAAAAATACAAGAATAATAGGGGATTTTTCAATATAATAAATTGACATATAATTATTTGTTGCTGCACATTGGCATAAGGGGAAGTGTGTATTTTTTGTAAACTATATAGGACCACAATGTGATCATTTGAATGTTTTTATAAAAGTTTTAAAAAATTAAGTAAAATGAATACTTTTCTCTTATATTTGTTGTGGTGCAATTAAATATGGCAAGAGATAATCACTTACTTTATAATATGAGCATGGATTTGGATTTTTTTATAACATGTTTGCATTATATTTATCTCCTAAAATGTGATGTGATTTATGTTTAAAACATAAGATATACATATATTATAATGTGATTTTAATGATACCAATGACACATCTGTAATAAACTGCATTGCCCTCAGATCATGCACTTTGGTCTGAACTATTTGCATGGAATGGGTTATATACAAAAACTTCAAAATATATGAATAGCTAGGACAGTTACAAAACCTCATGTACCATAAACTTGAATAACAGAAGGTTGTTTTAAACTTCACAAACTGTGTCTTTTCGTGTAATATCAGGTTCAAATTCTTTATTCTTTTATCATTTTGCTGTTATGATCATTAAAATCAGTCCGTTTCAAATAAGTGCTAAAATTTGACTCTTTACTAATTCCATAAAGTTAACATACTTAAATTGCAACAGTTTTCTTTGTTCTTTTTATTTATACAATGTCTAAATAGCATATTTCATCATGGTTTCTAACTATTGTATATTTTACATAATTTTAGAGATAGAACTCAGATGGTTAACATCTCTTTGCTAGTGAACAAAATCTCACAAATTTCTTTTTCTGTTTCCATTTACATATATTCATAGGTTCTATTTGTAAGTACTAGGCAATCGATCTGCTCTCTATTGTATGACCAGTCTATAACCAGACAGTGATCAGAGGTGAAAATAAAATCTGAACCTTGTGCCTGTAAGGTAAACAACGTAGTCATTATGCCAGCACCTAAAAATTATGCCAACCCATTTTTCATCCTTTCCAAATATTTGGAAAAGAAAATAAATGTGCTATCCACATTGATAAAACATTTAATGTTTATTTATTTTTTTTTTACATTTGCAGAGTGTAATTCTTTCCAATGAAATATTGCTTTTCCCATTAAATTGTACTGCACATTTCAAGTTTAATAATAAATTGTAAGCACTTTTCTGCTGTATATTTGTTTTTCAAATAACTTGTATATTAACATTTAACTAGTGTCCTTGAGCATCTTCTAGCCTGTCATAGCTTTCTGTCTCAACTTAATAGATTAAAACTAAATGCCAGGTAGTGTATAATCATATCATTTGGCAAGAATGACTCCCCTTGTAACTATCACAGTGACTACACATCCCTGAAAATGTATCCCATAGTTAGGGATCTGTGAACTTCTGTTGATAATGAAATTGTCCTTTGATCACTATCTATCCACTGTTGTAAGGAAGTCCTTTTTCATTGCACATCTTTTATCTAAAGGTATTTCAGTAGGTTCAATGATGTAATTATTCCACTGTACTCAGAAATTAGTAGGTCAACACCGAGTATAATGCCCCTTTTGGAATCCATGTGTCCAAACACTTGTCGCAATTGGAATGATCACAATGCTTTTTCACTAAAAAGTCACAGGCCTAAATCATGAAAACTATGCAGACCATCTCAAAGCCTTGTCCATTTTCTCAGTATCATACAAGCTTCTGAGAAAAACCTCATGCATAGAGCGTCAGTATTACTATACTGTCAAACCTATTACATGTTCATAAGTCCAATGGCATTGTAAATACCCACTAAAGGGATCTCAACCTGTTTTGTAAAATAAATAGAAACTGGAGGAATAGGTATGTATCACAGAGAATGCAACTTCTAGGGAACCCTTTTCTACTACTCACAAACCAAAGTACTTCTATTACTCTATTCAAATGTAATTTGGGTGAATGTAGGGGTAACCCATAATTATCTCTGGTTTAGTACCTCTGTACCTCATGGAAAGGAGGAAAAACGTAACTGTTTCAATATACCCTTGAGTGGCCAGCCTCTGGGTTATTCATAGGCAAAATATAAGAGCTACAAACTACCATACAAGTGTAAAGCTAGGCTTCTTAAGATCCCCACAGATCAATAGCCAATTAAGTACCTATGAATTTATGTTCTTATAACAAACATTTCAAATTTCAATTCTGCACAATTATTTTCTTTCGTGTTCTTCCTTACCTCTGTTCCACTCCCTTCTCCTCCATGCTGATCCTCCCCAGTATTCTTTTCACTCACTATCTTCCATCTATCAGATAGCATACTTACACTGTTACCTACCTAGCAGATTGAATGTATGCAATGCTCTTTTTCGTACAGTGAACGATATCCCCTACAGTCTGGCAAGTAGTGCAGAGAATTAAGGCTGCTTCTTATGGTACAGGGTTTGATTCCTCAACCTTTATTTGCATATTTTGTGATGTTCAGCAAGTCACAATCAGACAGGGCTTTGAGGCAATTAGGAAACTGGGACTTGGCACCTCAATTATTGCAGTTTATAGTATTAAGTGATGCTTTCTAGCATTTCTATTTGCTTTCGTATTAAAGTTAACCTTATTGCTAACAAAATATCATCTACATAACGTATGACTGGATATTCATTGTATTTATCTTTAGTATATACATGTGTCTGTTGTTGTTATAAAGTTCTCTAATACACCATCTATATATATATTGTAAATAAATGAGATGATCACATATCACTTGACTGAAAGTCCATTCTACTTCTGACACTAGCATGTTCACTATCAAAGTAGTTTCACTTATAAATAACCATAATAATAAGAATAGGAAGTGATACAAAGATACTGATTAAGGATTAAAAAGCAATGAAGACAAATAAACAAATGAAGTAATGAGGTGTCTCTGATTTTTTGCATATACCATAACTAGAAAGTGGGGTGAAATATCTTAGAAATTAAAAAGTAATTTGAGATTTTTGATGGAAACAATTTTATGAAAAAGTATAAAAATAAATTACTTTAAATTGGGTGAAAGGGCATATGAAACTGATCAAATTGGCATAGAATGTAATAACTAGAAAGTGATTGTGAAGATGGAAATTATATTTTTTCCAAAATAACATGGACTGTGGCAGGTTTAAACAATAAACTTGGTGACAGAGACTTTATAGACTACCTAAAATGCTCAGTGTAAAACATTGCAAGAGATGGTCAACATATAAGGAACCCTTACACATACTAGATGGTGTAAAATGTGAAGCGCTAGCTAAGGAGTAAAAATATTACAAAAGTGCGGTTGGTAGACTTGTAATGGAGGATGCCACCTATTTGGTATTTTTATACTGTCCACTAGTCAGAAAAATTACCTTTTAGTCCAGAAAGAACTGTAAACTCCTTAGTTTTCTGTTTACCTATGCAATCAGAATACCAGAGATTGTAAAAACATTACTCTGGTGATTGATACTGGGGTAAGGATGTAGTAGTATCGTGATGCAGAGAGTGATGAATGTGCCTTGAAATGTTTTACCAAGTCATGCTTCATTCTAATTCAAAGCTTTGTAGGAGTCCTTTGTGAAAGGAAAACCTTTGGTCATGGCTGCATTTTAGTAGTTAAGCACTTTTAACACTGTGAGTTACTTGTAATGCAGCAGGTGTGTGAGAATGGTTTTCCTCAAAAAAACAAAAAACAAAAAAAAAAACTGCATGCAACACATTACTGGGCATCTGTTTTTATAAGTAAAGTGCTTTGGTAAGGACTAGAGCCTGACTTATGAAATATGGTGTTAAAAACTCAGTGTAAAGGGTTCCAAGAGGCCTGCATATTTTGTCTACAGCAGTCTGGGTGCATTTATTAATTTTACATTTGTACCAACGTAATGGGAGAGTTTACATGTTGGGAAGAAACATAGTAAAGAATTTCTTGTTTACCTTATTGTCAATTATGTTCAGATAATTAAGATACTAATCTGATAACAAGCTTAGCTCTTCTGCCCCCTGTTTTCAAAACTCCCCAGTTTATCTGTTGTGTGGTTCCAGGTAAGTTTGTTAATAGTATGGTGGTGACTCTTTCTTTTTTCTCTAAAAAAATATTTGAACTTGGTGTGTTTAGCTATTTGATAAAAATGTTTGTACAGTTTTGGAGTTTATCAAGCTAAATACTTTAGGTACATTTTAGTAGGACCTGAAGCTATGCTATTCATGTCACTGTGTGTAATTTTATACTGAAGCAATGCAGTCTGAAGAAAACTGAAAATAAAAATGAAAGTGGAAGTTGTCAGGGCTGGCATGGAAAGTGATGGAGAAATGTGGGGTTAGGGGCAATACAAGAATGTGGCTTTTGATCTATTTGTGGCTTTGTGAAAGGAGGTGACTCTACTCACAGCATTTGTCAAGTTGACCAAAGGAATAAAATGAAAAATACTTACTGAGGATGAAAAATATTTACCAGCTGAGTTAGTTATAAACAGAAAGATCCATCCAGAAAGTGGGATGTCAGAGCAATAAAGGCTTGAGCCCACTTTGAAGAATTAATACAAAACCTTGAAAACAATCAGAAGAGTTATATTTTTAATTAAATCTAACCCAAGAATACTTTATAGCATGATAAGGAAAGAGCTCTCAATTTATACATGTAATATTAATGGAAAAGCTGTGTTATTGACTACTGCATAACAAGATGCTTGCGGACATCTTCTATGACTTTAAGATAAGAGTGAGAACTGAGAATAACTATAACCCATTTGAAATTGGCCTACTACAAGTGCTTGTGTACCATTAGTTCATGATACACTTCCCTGCTGCCACTCGCTTATGTTGGCACATGCCCTAACTTCCACTAACTTGATCCCTGTGAAGTAACAAAAGGCTAACTATCTCTCCCAAAACCCTAACCCTAAATCTAGAAACTCCCTCTAAATCTCCAATTCTAAACATTTGATCAGTCCCTAACCCAAAATTCCCCTCTCTAACCCTAATGCCCAGATCACTCTGTAAACCTAAAATCCCCCTCCCATCCCTAACCCTATACTTCTGATATCCCCTGATATCCCCTGATTGCTTATCAAACTTAAAATCCCCATCTCCTCCCTAAACCTAAACTCCCCCTCTCCTTTTTTCTTTTCTACTTACCTGGTCCACCACAAGCACTTGCTTGCATCTACCTCATGGGATGCAAGCAGATGGTGTGGCAGCTGCATTGCTGAATTCCTGTTTGAGTTTGAGCAGGTAGGTAGATGGGATAAAATGTAACAGGTTGTTGATTCTTTATAGATGTAAACCTAGACTGGCAAATAATAACTAAAATGTCAGCAAATTTGGTGAATCGCTGAAAAATTATGGGAAAAGAAAAGACACTGAAGATTTTGACAGGAATATATATAAAATGAATTAGAAATATCATCAGTTCCAGAGAGGAACAAGCCTTTACTGCAGACAGTAAGAAAAGAATATGAATGAAGAGGATGATAAATACTTTAAGAAGATAAAAAGTATGTATAATAGCATGATAAAGCTAAAAAGCAAAAACATATTTTGAGGAAGACAGGGAAAAATGCAAGAATCATTAGAACATAGTGGTATAAATAAATTTAAGAAATCAATAACTGAAGGAAAGGGAAATAATAAAAAAAAGGATAGTGATAGATTTCTAAGTAAAAGAATGGCTTGATTTTGTTCAGGACAGTATAGAAAGAACCAAAATATAGAGAAAATGAAAAGATAGTTATGAAGTTGGGAAATAGTACTTATACAATGACTGGCCATTAATATTCGAAAATGAGCAAATGTTGTAAATTCCAGAATATACCAACGGAAAAAGGTCAGGTCACCTGGACTTCTTTCCACTCGTATATTCCATAACTTTTATTTTTTTTTTTAAGAAAAATTTTAAAAAATCTATAGTCCAGACTCCAGACATACCAGAGAGGCAGCATGGAGGAAATACAAAGAAAATCAGGAACGCTATTTAAAACTAAAGACACATACCTGATTTTCTTTGCATTTCCTCCATTCTGTCTCTCTCCTACCCCTAAAGTAGCTGAAACTTTTTTTAATTGAAATAAACAAAAAAAAAAACAACAAAACAAACAAAAACATAGCAACAGAGACTTCTTTCCTCCATTGCTTCCTTTTCAGAGCATTGATGTACTGGGTATGCATGGGAACGCAAGTCCCATATGCATGCACAGTACATCAAAACAAGTAGCAGGATACCACCAGCTGCGGAAGAACAGTACGGCGCCGTTATTTTAAGAAAAGTAAGTATTTTTTTTCTTAAATAATGTCATTGTATAATAGCAATAACCGACTCTGTGGTTATGGTATATTGAAATGTACCCACGGTTGACTTTATTTAATCACTCAGGCTTTGCCCTTGTGATTAAACCACACCAACCATGGGTAAATCTTCAATATACTACACCATGTTGGTTATTGTTTAAATATCTAATGAAAACCTTTAAAGAAAGCAAAACTACTAATACCATAAGCAAGCTTTAAAACAATAGGCTCCAATTACAAGATTTCCTAGCAGCAAAAGAACATTGATCAAAATATTATATGGCCAGTTTAAATATTACTTCACAAAACTAGAATTTCCTGACTCATGGAAAAATAAATAATTTCAACACATAAAAAAGGGGGCAAAAGTCCAAACATTTATAGAACCATTGCTCTGCTAGATACATCCATGGAGGTATTTAGTGTTGTATTATTTGGAGAACTAAAACAATTAAATCAAATGAAAAGGACTCAGAAATACGATTTGCTTATGGCAAGGGTAAATTTTCTGAAATGGCCTGCTCATTCTACATTATTTAAAATACAAATATTCATTCTTAAGGAAACAAAGGTTGCATACTTTATTTTTTAGATATGGAACAGGCTTTTAATAACCTTGACAGAATGAAGCTATAGAAAATTATGACAGATAAAGGATATTAAAGAGACCTGACATAGATAATTTAACAGCTGCAAAATACAGATATAGCTACAGTCAAAATTAATTCATAAGACACATTTACAGAATGGTTTCAAATAGACAAAAGTGTCAGTTAAGGTGCATTTTAGCTCAGTATCTGTTTACAGATTACAGTAGGCTTGAAAGTCAAAAGCTTTAATCAGACCAGCAAACAGGATTCCTTTTAACTTTTCTGCTCCCAGGACTTGGTCGATTTTGTCCATGAAAGAATGAAAAGTGGTTATTCTCTACGCTGTTCTGAAAACATACTATTTTCAGATAGTAGACAAAAGTGTTCTTGTTCTTACTGTAGCTTAATTTGGAAGGAATCAGCATTATCTAGGATTTTTGAGAGGTAGATAATTTTATTTATTTATTTAGTTGTTTGACATTTGTTTACTGGGATGGTCCTCCTGGTCAGGAGAACCCATTTCAGCTGAGGCTAAGGGAGAAAAGCTGCAACAGTATAAAAATAACAATATACAAAAGGAAGTTGTTACAGATGCATGTGAAGAGACACAAATCAGCATTTAAACATTGGCAGTGGAAACAAGCATATATAAATATGATATATGCTATACAACCTTAGGATATCAGTAAAATTTGATGAAGGATCACTATGATATAAACAGTAGTTATAAATATTGTGGCTTATTATATATGGTATTTGTGTTAGTCAATTTAAAGTGATACTACAGTGTTTAAATATTGGCAGAAGAAACAAGCATATAATACATGTTGCACAACATAGCCTTAGTATGATGTCAGAGCAATCTGTTGAAGGGACACTATGATTGTCAGTTGTTGTAATAGTTGTACTTTATTTTATGCTGTGGCTATGTTAGTCATTTTGTACTGATACAGCAAAGCCATAGTTATAAGAGAAACAGAGGGCGGATTGTTAGATGTAAGAATGTTAGAGGACTGTTAGGTAGTATTTGGTAGTGTTAGGTGAGTAAAGAGAAGAGTCTAGGAGAGATTTTGGAAGGTAGGGCATATAGAATGGTGGAGTGAGAAGGCATATGAGATTATCCAGGAGTAGAGCATGAATACAGCGAAGAGTTGTTAAGATGCTGCTTTAGGGATTTTTTTGAAAGGTACAAGTTTAGGAATATTTCTGGTCAATAATGGGAGTGAGTTCCATTCATTAGCTACACTGTGAGAGTATAGGCTCTCTCCAGGTATTTTGGAGGCTTTAGAAACAGTGAGAAGCTTCTTATCTTTTTCCTTAGAGTTCTACTGGGGTTGTAAGATTTGATTATGTTGCCCAGGACAGGGCAGGCTAGGGGCTTATTAATTATATTGTGTAGTGTTGTGAGTTGAATATAGAGGATGTGATTGGAGAATTCTAGCCAGTCTAGCATTTGCAGTGGTGTGCAGTGATATGTGCTGGTTTAGAGGCAGTGTATAGAAGGGAGGGTAGTAGAAAGGTTTTTGCTAGGGTGATCTTGGTTGATGCAATCAGGGATTGTTTGTTTCTGTAGAAGATGCCAAGTTTCTGGTGTTTTTTTTTTTTTTTTTTTATATATTTTGTTGGACACTCAGGTCAAACTTTAATTGATCATCAATAGTTACTCCTAATAGTTTAGTGTGGTGGGCTATTTCAATAATGGTATTATCAGCTTCATATATTTTGAACTAGTTTCTGTCAATATAGAGTTTAGCTTTTTTTGGGTTTAGGACTAGTTAATAATCAGTGAGCCAGGATTCAAATGCAGAAAAAGTCTTTTGTGTGACTGTAAGAAGTTGAGGGAGTGTATGAGAGGTGCAGATAATAGTGGAGTCATCTGTATACTATGTGAGTGTTTCTGTAGAAGAGGCAGTGTGTAGGTCATGTCTGAATTTATTGAAGAGCAGAGGACCAAGTATAGTGCCTTGTGGGACTGTAGTGGGGTTGTGTAAAAAGAAAGAGATTTCATTTCTCCATTTTACTGCTTGTTTTCACTCGCCTCACATCAAGAGGTTCTCCCGTTCAATTCTTGGCCAGAGCACCTTCTCTAAGGAGTCTGCATGTCTTCCCCATGGAGGAGTGACATCTAAAGACATGCAGGTAGGTGTGTGCTTGAATGGGTGTGCCTTCTTTGAAGGTTGGGCGTCAGGCTGGCAACTCAGCACCGTAAAAATCCACTGCCAGTCATTAGCGGACCGGAGTTCCGCTGTGGCGACCCCTAACCGGGAAAAGCCGAAAGACTTTACTGCTTGTTTTCGCTAATGCAGATAACTGTTGAACTACTGTAAGGTGGAAGGGATAAGGCCAAGATTTGAGAGCTTATGCAAGAGTATGGAATGGTAGATGGTGTCAAATGTCTTAGACAGGTCAAATGGCACATACCAAGTTACTTGTGTCACCTGCTCTGTTTATTGATTTGGTAAAGGATAGGAGGGCTGTTGTTGTGCTTTGGCCTGGGCAGAAACCATGTAGGGTATCTGTAAGAAGATTGTTTTGTAGTAGGTATTGTATTAACTGTTGGTGGATACATTTTTCTTATATTTTAGAGATGGGAGATAGAATAGCAACGGATCCAAAGTTGGTCAGTTCTGTAGCCTCACTGCCTTTGTGAATAGGGATGATATCAGACTTTTTCCATATTTCTAGTACTAAAGATTCCGAAATAGATCTATTGAGCAAGTTGCTAATTGGGTAATCTATGGAGCTGGCATCTAATTGAAGGTAATGTGGAAGAAGGTTGTCAGTGGAGGTAGAGCAGGGTTTAAGTTTCAGCAGAAGTTTTTTTATGAGGCTAGTAGGTATTGGTTAAGAAGAACACCGTTGAGTTTTCAGAAAGGAGTTTCTGGCTGCTAAGTTGGAGATGGTCAGAATTGGCAGAATGGGCACAATTAGGTGGAGTTGAGGAGGAAGAGTGAGAAGGGCAGGAGTTGGGGTATTAGAGATCAGATTGGCTATGCTTTATATGAAGTGGTTGTGGAAGTTTTTGGCTAATTGAAATGGAAGAGCATCACGTGAGATGCAAAGGTCTTTTTTTAGTGCCGGGGCGAAGTAGAGTTGATATTGAAGACCAGAATTGTTTGGGTCAGATTTGTGGTCTTGTTGAAGGTGGGTATAGTATAATTGTTTATCTTTGGCAACCCGTTTCTTTACTTGGTTTCACAATTGCTTGAAGTGTATTAGATCTACTTCTTTTTTAGTATGCTTCCAGAGACCCCAGACTTCACCCCTTTTTCATTAGATTTTTACAAGCCTCGGTTATCCAAGGGGCAGAATTCTTTTTTTGATTCTTTTAGTGTAGACTGGAGCAAGAGTGTCCAGTATTTTTAAAAAGCTGGTGTTAAAGTAGTGTACATCTTTGGGTTTATATTACTGTGTCAAAAGACATGTTCACCAAACATGTCTTAATCGACCCGGAAATATCAACCTGTTAAAATCCCGAACAGCTGAGCCAGCAATTTTTTTCCCATGGGAAAAAAAATCATTCAGCCATCATCAGGGATTTGGCCTTTTCCCTACTGTAGTGTGATCTCTGAGTTGGCATATTTAGTTAGGGGAGGGGTGTGGGAGCAAAGCTTCCAACTTTGTAGGGTTTGAAAGTGTATTTTTTTGTATACAGCCAAGTGATTTTTTTCCCCTGTGAAAAAATTCAGTGACTTGGCCATTCGGGATTTTAACAAGTCAATATTTCTAGGTTGATTAAGACGTGTTATGTCTTTTGACACAGTAATATAGACCCTACAGTTTCATCTAGTGGGAGATGTTTTAGTGGTAGCCAACTTATTTTGGGTGGTAGTTCACTGAATTTGTCTTGGGTAAAATTGGTTAGGTTACAGACAGATTTTAGAGTGTGTGATTTTGGTAGATGTACATTAGTTATAATGGTAAATGTGGTAGGTGGTCACTCTGGGAATTCGGCAGCATGCCACTAGAATTTAAGTTACTAGGATGTGACACTAAAATCCATTCTAAGGTAGACTGTTGAGTGTAGTCTTTATTGTACCTAGTAGGGGGTTAATTAGTTGAGAATAATCATAGAGATTGGTAGTGTTTATTGGTAATTATGATGAGATGGACTGCCAATCTATATTAACATCACCTAAAATAATAGTCTTATGCTTGACGGTTTGGGAACTCCAAGACAAAATATCTTCTAATATGGGAATATTTTGGACTGGAGGAATATAGAGACCAATGATGCAGATATGGTCAGTACTGTTAAGACTTATGAAGGATATGAGCATTTCAGTGTTGGGGAAGGTGGGGATGTTGTCGTTAAATGGAGTTATATTAATGGTGTCAGGGTAGAGTAGAGCTACTTCTCCACCTTTTCTATGGTATCTGTTGAGTCTAGTTATGCCATAGTTAGGTGGCAACACTTCAGAGTCTTTTATGGTAGGATTTATCCAGGTTTTGGTTAGGGCTAGGACATCTGGTTTGTGCTGGTTTAACCAAGCATGGAAGGGGGTAGGGTATTTATTGCATATACTTCTAATGTTAAGGAGCATAATATTTAAGTTTCTTAGACATGCTCTGAGGTTTTGGTGAGTGTTAGGACCTGGGTTGGGGTGAATGTCTCCACATTGAAGCAGTATTAAGATTAGATAAGAAGGTAGTGTGCTGAGTTTGTTTGGAGAAACATATCTAAGAAGTGTAAGGCAAGGCTTACTATGTAAGGTGCGTCGTAGTTTTGGAATCGAGTAATAAGGGAGGGTGTAGAAAAATAGTTGAGAAGAGATATTTGAGAAACTGCTTAGATGAGATTGGTGAGTGGTAGTCACAGTATGTGATGAGGAGTAGGTTGTTAAAGTTTGAGGTGATAGCGATGTTATAGTAAGGCTGGATATTAAAAACATTATTAGGTGAGTAGAATGCAGATTAGAAGAAATGTTTCTGATGTTAAAGTGGGATATTGTAGTACTTAGGGGGTGTAGTATTAGTTAAGAGCTGTACTAAGTAAATATATAGGGTTAATGTACTTTAAGGAATTTGTTGAGAAGTAGTTGGTGGGATAGGATTAATAGGGTGTGCAATGTGGTTGGTTAATTTAAAACAGGGATGGATCTATTGAAGTATAAGTATTGGAGTAGTGAGGGTGGGTGGAATTTGGGGGTAGGGTAAGGGGTGGACCTCTTCACAGCTATCTGCAAAAAAACAATCACAAAAATAGTAAGTAAAGGCACTTAAAGAGGGGATTACAGTAGCCATTTATCCTGAACAGTGTGTGCAGGGAGAAGAAGTTACAGGGTACTGAACCTGAGGAATATACAGAAATATCTTATAGCAACAGTGCAATTGTTTAAACAGTTAAATCCACTATAAGACTTGCAGGGAGGGATATAAAAATAAGTGGATGCAGAAATGAGCAGGAGGGGAGTGGATAGGGCAAGCAGTATGGCTTGGTGATGTGCAGACAGCCTTTAACTACAGATATTTCACAGGTACATACTTTGATTAACAATACTTTAAAATAAAGAATAGGCTCTGGCAGGACTGTGTTGACCATTTAGAGACTGAGGTTTGCGCTTCAAGCCAGTCAGGAATATGATTTACAGTCACCTGTTTTAATCAGAGCTTGTAACTTTAAAATAAGGAATTGGCTCTCGCAGGACTGTTTGACCATTTAGAGACTGAGGTTCTTGCTTCAAGCAGATCAAGAATATACTTTGCAGACACCTGTTTTAATCAGGGCTTGTAATTTAAAATAAAGAGTATGCTCTGGCAGGAATGTGTTGACCATTTCGAGACTAAGGTTTGTGCTTCAAGCAGGTCAGGAATATGCTTTGCAATCGCCTGTTTTAATCAGAGCTTGTAACTTTAAAATGAGGAATAGGCTCTGGCAAGACTGTGTTGATCATTTAAAGCTTCAAGCAGGTCAGGAATATGCTTTGCAGTCACCTGTTTTAATCAGGCTTGTAACTTTAAAATAAGGAATAGCCTCTGGCAGGACTGTGTTGAACATTTAGAGACTGAGGGTCATGCTTCAAGCAGGTCAGGAATATGCTTTGCAGTTGCCAGTTTTAATCAGGGTTTGTAACTGCTCCTACACATCACTGGGACAAGTGTGGGTAAAGAGGAAAGCTGTTCTGTAGGAGTTAATATAGTCACTGGAATCTGTTTTTGGATGATAATAACAAATGAATGCTTACAGTGGTCATCAGGGAAGATAATTTTTACATAAATATTAAAGACATATGAAGCGGGATACGGATGAAAGTGATGCATTTTCTAAGGAGTTTTGAAAATAATACTTGGCTCTAGGTTAACCACATTTGGAGATGGTTTTAAGCAAGTGGTTGACTTCCTTAAGAGACTTCCTTAAGAGATGCTTGGTTGAAAGAGAAGTAGAAAATAAAAGGAAAGTGTTTTTAGGGTGTGTTTTGTGTTTAATTTGAGGATGCTTGTATTACTATTGAGAAGTTGTCATGGCTTGGGCAGTCCCATAAAGAGAGGAACAGGCTTGGTTATCAAAAGTAACAGAAGTCTTAGCACTGTGTTTAATTCTATGTTTAAGATTATTTAATTAATGAACCAGTAACACAGAAGGCGAAGAGCCACCTACACTGGAACAAGGACAAAGCAATTTTATTCCAAATCTTAGCACTTTCATCTGGTTGCAACCAAAGACTTCTTCAGAAACAATAATAAGCAGTGTGAACACATCCATTTAAATACCCCTCCCAAAAATCATGTGACCTACAGAAAAATTGTATCAAAAAATAAAAAAATGACAAATTCTCAGCCCAAAAAATACATAATATAAGTACAAAATGTGAATGCTCAAATATTAAACACTGTTAAAAGAAACTAATCATATACAAAAAAATTAAAAAAAACTCAAATCAAATAAGAAAGTAATTTAAGAATACAGGCAATGGAAACACTGTCATTAAGCCCCGGATATACATAAGCATTGAGTCAAATCTGCCACCTAAGTTCTTTAAGCTCAAGTGACTCATTCCAAGGACCACCCTAGCATCCCTATGCACAGTATCAATCCCAATAAAACCAAACTCATGGTTAGGGTTGTTCTCAAGGACATGCCTTGCCAATGCATTATGAACATTCCACTTTCTAATATCAGAAATATGTTCATATATACATTCAAGGAATTTTCTCTGTGTCTTTCCTACATAAAAACAATTACATGATTTCCGGAGAGCTAAATAAACAACACCAACAATGTTGCAGTTGCAATGAAAATATGTCTTAATGCAAGTGCCATTAACATAAACCTTGTCAAGTTCAATCAGAAATGTACATTGGTTGCAACAGTCACACTTATGAGTACCCATCCTTTTAGATGAATAAGAGGGTTGTGTAGATGGCAAAGCTTCAAGAAATTCCTTAAAGCATCTTCCTCTTCTGTAAACCATTTTGACCCCATAATTGTAAATCTCCTTTAACACATTATGTAACAGGCAAAAATGTGCCAATAGGTATACAAGATTTTATAAATTTGCAAACTTTCAGGGGTAAAAGTAGTAATAAAAGACAAACCCCGGATTTACTAATCTGCCGTGCAGGACTAAACTAGTCTTGTAAGTAAGTGGCAGCTTAAGAGGAGGATGGCAGCGCGCCATGCATATTAATGAAGGCGTGCTGCCTGAGCTCTAAATCCTACACTGAGCGTGAACAAGTGCAGAGTGCATGTCTGAGAGCAGAGCTCTCAGAATAAACATGCCCCTGCAAAGTAGAACAGAAGAAAGTGAAAATAAATGAGCGAGACCACTCATTGGTGTCGGCATATCCCCACCAACAGCCCCCATGTGTTCAACAGCAACAGGACATTAAAATAAAATGAAGAAACCCTTGTATTTATTTTTTTAAAACCCCGAGTACAGCTAACCATAGGTGCGTGGGTCTGCCCATCGCTTAGCTACTGTTAAAGCAGCTGAAAAGGTTGAAGAGGATAACAAGGGATATATATGCAAATGAAGCAGCACAGCAATAGTGTAGTGGTTAGAGCATCCGCCTAACAAACAGGCATTCCCGGTTCGAGTCCCACTGCAGCACATATAATTTTCCATGTGAAATCTGTATATGAACATATTTTTACATCTTTTTGCCATATAACCTACATAATAACATTTAAATGTGAGCTGGAGTACTGCATGAAATGCACATGTGAAGTTTCAGTGTCATAATGAATAAGGCACTAGTAAGTAGGTTTAAGCACAAATAAGCAGTAGTAAGCATGTCTAAGTGCATTTGTGTGGGGGTAAGCATTGTCTACACAGATTAAGCAAAGTAGAAGCTAACTTAGTTTAAGAAACTGTAACCGGAGATTAGTAGTGCTTACCATCACGCAAACCCGTGCAAACCCGCTTACAACTGCTTTAAAGTGCCTTAATCACTCTGAATCCAATGGCCCATGTTCTGTTCAGCACCAAAATAAACTGCCTCTGCAAGGCTCAAACTCAGGACCCTGTACACTATAGTCACAGTAGTCAACCACTAAGCCATCATAACAATAGATATGTGTGAGGTATCAGCAAACTAATTCTCACCAAAGGAAAATTAAACTAAACATGTGAACTGAATCTGTGTACAGTGTGAAGTGGTATAACCTGCTACATAACATAAATATGTGAACTGGAGTACTGCAGTAAGGCCAGATGTGAAGTGTTATTGCAATAAAGTGTTGAAGTTCCCAGGACCCCATACAGCATACGTACACATGAATCAAGGATACAAGACACATATATAACATGTAATGAAGAAGACATCAATGCCAAAAGGCAAATATCATGCAAATCAAATATTAAGCACCGGTAAGTGTTGCACAGCACTGCTATCCAGGCTACTGGTAGGATACTACCAGTGGGAAAAACAGTGTCAACCTGCAAAGTCTAATCTTAAACAAATGCATGTTTGTCTCTAGTGGGACGACCCCAAAACTTCTGCTAAAAAGAGTCCTCGGGGTAACATACCATGCCTTACAGGTAAGCAGAGAAGGATATGTATGTTCGCAGACTGAATGTGTGGGAACCCTGAAGATCCATGGGGTGAGACAACTTACATGATGGGTCCCGAGAAGTGGAGAGTGGGCAATGTGTGATGGTGTGGTGAGATTCAGCTGGAACCTGTAGGAAGGATGATTTATATGGAGGAGGGGGGGGGGTGGAGGGAATGATGGATTTGGCATTATGGGTCGAGGCGTGCCAGGGTTGGCCGGACCTGTTCTAATGGGACCCAGGCATGTAAGTGAGAAAGGAGGGGGGAAGCAGGAAGGTAACTGAGACATACCATTTCCCATGGCAAAGCACATTATGAGTAATATGTATGTTGCATAACCCATGGAATAACATATATATATATATATATATATATATATATATATATATATATATATATATGTATATATGAACTGGAGTACTGCTGCCATGAAAGAACATATATATATATATATATATATATATATATATATATATATATATATATATATATATATACAGTTACAAGTGGTTACAAGTGGCGTCCCACAAGGCTCAGTCCTGGGACCTCTCTTGTTCGGCATATATTTCTCAGAGGTACAGGTCAACACGAGAGGACTGTGGCTGACCAAGTTCACAGATGACTGCAAACTGGGTGCCATAATTGACTCTCCAGCTGACACAAGCATCCTCCAAAAGGGTCTCATAGAAACAGATAACTGGTGCCAGAGCCATGGCCTCAAGCTAAATGCCAAAAAGTGTATAGTCATCCCCTTTGGCAAAAACAAAGTGCCCACAAATTACCACATAGGTGGTAATCCATTAAGTATGGAAGAAGTAATTAGGGACCTGGGGGCCCCAGTTGATAGCAATCTCTCATTTGACAACCACGTGGCCAAAGTGGTTAGAAAAACCTTCTATATAGCCCACCTAATCATGAAGGGATTCAAATCTAAATCAAGGGAGGCCATTGTGCCTCTTTACTCATCCCTCATCAGGCCCATAATTGTATACAATGCCCCTTTTGGGATGTACCTTACCCAACACCTGCAGCAACTGGAAAGACCCCAAAAGTACCTCACCAAGAGGATCAAAGGGCTCGAACAGATGCCATATGCTGCCCGGTTAAAGAAACTCCAGCTCTACTCAGTTGCATACCGCCTGCTTAGAGGCGATCTGTGCCTGACGTATAAAGCCATGTCCAACCCAGAATTAGTGGACATGCTGCACCTCAGAAAATCCAAATCCCATCGAGCTACACGCTCGAGGGACTTGAACCTCAGCACTGAAATAAATAGGACATGCTGGAGGGACAGATTCATAACCCAGAGGCTCCCTTCACTCTGGAATAGAATCCCAGTCCAAGTTAGGCAGAGTCCCTCACTGACTCTCTTCAAAAGAAACCTTGACAAGTGTAAGGGAGATTGTAGGTTTACCCCGAGTATCACTTCTGTGTCACTGCTAAACAAAGGCACAGTAAACTAACCTCGAAAAAGGGCATAGTAAAACATTTAAAATGGGTGGCGAAAGCCAAACACACTCTGGGTAGGCTTACAAATGCCCTAGGGTGGATAGCCTAGTATGAACCTATGAACCTATGAACCTATATATACATATATGACCTAGAGTACTGCAGGAAATGCACATGTGAGGTGTCAGTTTCATTATGCATAAAGCAGTAGTTAGGTTAAGCAGCAAGAAGCAGTAGTAAGCATATGTCAGCACTTGTAAGTGAGTTTAAGGCCATGTGCGTGGGGTTGCGTGAAGGTAAGCACTGCTAATTTCTGGTTACAGTGTCCTACACACAGTAAGCCTCTAAATTGCTTAACCTGTGTAGGCAGTGCTTACCTCTGTGCAAACCCACTTACAACTGCTCAAAAGTACCTTAATCACACTGTATCCAACAGCCCTTGTTCTGCCTAACAAAAAAATAAATTGCCTCTGCAAGGCTCAAACTCAGGATCCTGCACACTATAGTTAACCACCAAGCCATCATAGCAATAGATATGAATGAGGTATCAGTAAACTAATCCTCACCACAGGAAAATCAAACCAAACATGTGCACAGAATCTATGTACAGTGTGATGTTGGATAACCTGCCACAGAACATAAATATGTGAACTGGAGTACTGCAGTAAACATAGATTTGAGGTGTTCTTGCAATAAAGGGTAGAAGTCCCCATGTCCCCATACAGTGTATGTACACATGAATCATAGATACCAGACATATATATATAACCTGTAATGAAGAATAAATCATTGCCAAATGGCAAATATAGTGCTAATTAACTATTAAGCAATGTTAACTGCAGCACAGCTCAATTTAGTAAGTGTATGCAATGTGTAGGGGAGCCAATTTAATCTGTCTAGTGGTATACCCCTTTAAGCAGTACCAACCTCATGTAAGCAGGTCTGCCCATAGCTTAGCCTTTTCAAAACTGGTGAATCACAGGGAAGTGCAGGAAAATGGCCATATTTAAAGCCCACAGGCAGGAATACTACCCATAACTGGTTGTAGCTTCCTACTGCAGGCAGAATGGCTGGTGTGGGTGAAGGCACTCATTTTAGAGCACAGTGCTGGGGCATCCAGGAGTCAAAACGTATGGTATGGCTCCTGGTAAAACACCATGATCAGAGACTACTGCAGGGCCAGTACCAGGGCTTGCAGTATAAAACGGAGGCCTGGGACAGTCTCGCCCATGGCCTCACCAGTGCCACAGGTATCCCCTGGACTGGTGAGCAGGTCAGGCATCACCATGCTGACCTGATACGGAGGAGGGGGGATGTACTGGAACAGTGGATCCAGGAGTCTCGGCAGATGCCCAATGCCCCAGTACTAAGTACTCATTCTACTAAGTAGTAAATAATTGCCTAGCTTGTGTATACTATGGATAGGTACAGCTAAATATCACTGCATTTCTCTGACAGCTGCAGATGAGTGGGCTGTGAACCAGCAAGCCCATGATGCTAGGCTGCAAAGGCTATGTCGCGAGGCAGGTTAGTAATCAGTCTGCATGTACTGTCATAACAAATAAATATAAGAGCGTTAGAAAGTGTTGTACCAGTAGAAATAAATGTGTAATAGTCTGTGAATAAAGGTATAACCCCTGGAGTGCTTCTGTTTACTCTTCTCTCATATGTTGGGTATCTGTTCCATACTATAAATAGAACTGTTGTATCTTAAGCAGTGTCATCCACACCATGGTATGCAGATAAAATGGGCATGAGGTCCTGCATAACAATGTTGGAAGTGCCAAGAGGTCAGTTATATTGTACAAGTTAGGGAGACTTAGATAGAAAACAATTGAAAGCTTTACATCAGTTCCCTGATAGCACAGCGTACTGTGATGTTAGCTATAATATTTTGTCGCACACAGCAGGGGGTTGATTCCTAGGAGTGCTACTAAGTTGTATGCATAATCATACCCCACAACTGTACAGATTTTGATACAATGTTCAGATAGAAAGCTGTTTGCATACTTACAACCAACAATAGTACAGAATTTGCTAGAATTTTAAATTGTAAGTTGTATGCATATTCATACCCCACAACTGTTCCAATCTGTCCAGCATGTCCAGATAAATGGTCCATATCACCAGCTTGGTACCCTGTTCCCCTGAAAATCCAGTGTGATGATCCAAGAAATGTAGGCAGCTGTCAATGACATATAACTGATAGTCAAACATGTACATAGTCAGCAAATGTATATGGAAACAAACCTGTCATTCTAGCACCTCATCCAAAGTGTATGACAGCAATTCTCAACATACTTTGCATTAACACCTGCAGCCTATCACGCCTGTATGTAAGGCACAGGTCACGTATATAATAATTTATAAACATATCAGTATACAATGTAAGGCCATTGTGTAGTGTAATAATACATGTAAGGGAAAGACCACTGCAGTGACTAAGAATGTTGTGATAACTACAAGGATATATTAATTGTTAATTGAACTCTCTCTCTCTCACCCCTACCATATGTGCATAATAACCCAATGACACTCCTCAACTGGTATGTGTACACTCCAAACTTTTGTTGGGACATATGTCTTAATGGTTTATAAATATTCACATTTGTTTCTATGCATGTGCCATGTAAAAATACACCCATATTGGTGGCCTGTTGCCATCAATGAAACCTGCATGCTCCTGTAATGGCCACTGTTGTTCCATATATGCATGTGTTCTGCTTGCTCTGCAACTGTGTTAAATCTGGTGTGTTGGGTTAATGGGAATACCTATGCATGTTGTTATAACTAATCCTGAATGCTGTTGACTGTTACTAACCCATATCTGTCATAAACCTGTGACAACACAGCTCGAATGGGAAGGCCAGTCCGAGCGGACCCACCTGTCTCACCTCAGCTGGCCATGGCGCCAGGCACCAGCACATCTGGGGCCCAGCCTGGGACCTCCTCCTCCTCTGTGAGACCTGCACCATCTTTGGGTGGAACCGCTGCAGGGGATTGGGCTCGCCCCCCCCCCCCTCGGAGCGGGCGTGGAGGGGAACTTGTCACCTGTCAACAGGTCTGGGCTTTGAGGCGTAAGGAGCTTGATCTGGAGTATTGAGAGTGGCTATGCCAGCTTGAGGGCTGAGTGGCTGCTATTAGAGGGTGAGCCTGCCCCTCCTACACAGCCTCCAGCACAGCCACCTTTGGTGCTGTGAAGGTGCAGTGGTGACTGCCCATAGGTGGGGACCTCAGTCCCACTGTTTCCAGTTGGGGGTTCATGGGCTTGCGACTTCCAAACACCCCTCCCCATCCAAGGTGTTTACCCCCCAAATGTGTCATATACTGGCCCTGTATGCATCTTGTATGTCTTGTCTGTTAACCTACCCAACCTACCTCCCCAAATATACCTACTACCTCTCCCCAACATCCCACTCTCACCGGAAAAAAAAGGGCAATCTGCTTCCATAAAAAATATCGCTGCATAAATAGCTGTCCATTTCACACATATGTCCACTGGACACATGTAATCAGGTCTAATTGGCATCACAATGAATATATGTTGTCCTCACCCCTATCCCAGGGGTTTGAGAGTCCAAATGTACCTGCAAATATAGTGTATATGCACAGCTGTTGCTGTAGAAGAAATGGGCAGCTATGGATCTTTCCTACACCCTTCCTGCACATGCCTAGCTATTTTCCCTATTGTCTTTCCCTCTTTTCACCACTGTCCTATCAACCCCTTTTTCTTTTCTTTTAAAGGAATTAGCGCGGGGGTAAGCAGCAATAAGCACAGTTAAGCAGTGGTAAGCGGGTTTGCGGGGGGGCGGGGTAAGCTATACCTATACAGGTTGAGAGATTTGAAGCTAACTGACTGTAAGAAAACATAAGCGGAGGTTGGCAGTGCTTACTGTCACGCAAACCCATGCAAACCCACTTACAACTGCTTAAAAGTGCCTTAATCACTCTGTAGCCAACGTCCCTTGTTTTGCTAAGAAACAAAATAAACTGCCTCTCCAAGGCTCAAACCCAGGTCTCTGCACTCCATACACAAAGTGATTTACCACTAAACCATGGCAGATATGCATAACCTGATGTTTTCACAAACATATCATGCAGCACAATCAGTCAACAGTACAGGAAATGTATTATTATCACACCACATAACCTGTTAATGCAAGAAGTCTGGACAAAGCATGCCACCCTGTGGGTACAAATAGGGATATATGTCAACTAATGTTCTGATACACTTAAAATGTTGCTGGTTACACAGTTATATGTATTAGAACACATATGTAGAAGGAGATGAAGTCTGAAACACAAAAGTGTTGCCACTAGTTAATGACTTCAATGCTGCGATCATCCATGACAATTGCCAAGTGAATGAGGAACAGGCCAAAATATGAGCCAAACATGCATGGACATATGGACAGATATATATCTGAAAATGTAGTCAGATAGACAGCTATATGAATATATATATATTAATGTATGACTCACAAATAATCATATAACATTAACTGTATGTAGATACATACATATGTTCATATGTATCTATATATAGACATATATATATATATATATATATATATATATATATATATATATACATATATAGATATACAGATGTACATATCTATATATACAAATGTACATATCTATATATATATATACATATATATATATATATATATATATATATATATAGATATAGATATATATATATATATATATATATATATATATATATATACATATATACACACACATATATATATATATATATATATATATATATATATATATATATATATATATATATATATATATATATAGATATAGCCATATGATATATATATATATATATATATATATATATATATAGGTACATGCACATATGCACACACAAAAGGTATCAGTAGCCGTACATATGTAGAAGTAGTGTGGAAGTACTAGGTGCAAAGTATATCCCTCAGCCACAAGCCCTTCAACTGGCACCTGTGAAATATGTAGTGTGGCAACCAATCCCACAAATGAGAATACTGACATTAAACATATACCCACCCACAATTCAAAGGACATGACATGACACACAGATATTCATACACAGATAACCTTTATTCGTGTACTATACACTAATGTATGCCAGTACTGAAATCACATAAGGTTTGAAATATATAATCAGTCATGAATGCAAGGCCCACATAAAACAGTAGATGCAAGCAATGTTTGTATATACCATACTATGCTGTCCAGCCAAGGCCTTCAATTAGTACAACAGTAGAAACAGGATTTGTCTTCAGGATACGTAACAATCAACAATTACACATGTAGTTCAGCAGCCTCCAATTACACCCTGTAGTCAAGCCCTAGTGGGAAAAGTAGCACTTGTGTTATTGTCACAGTATCTTGTACATAACATTGTGTAACCTAACATCTCACTATCACACTGAATGACCCTCGTCTTAACAGTTATATCCCTGAAAAGGTGCCAAAGCCTAGGTTAATGGCATAGAACCCCCCCCCCCCATAAAAGGCTGTACAAGGACAAGGAACACTGTGTATCACACACTTACCTCTGGAATGTACAAGGGCACATATGTGTTCTCCAGCTGTTGCCCCCATATATATGGACTTGGCCCAACAGTTGGTGTGGGAGTCCATGATATGACTGGGATGATAGCAGTAATGCTAGTGATAAATAATGATAGGCCATTACCTAACAACCCTTCCTGTATCACAGCAGGACAAAGACTGGCATATATGTGGAGAACAGAGGCAGGAACATAGGGCATATTTGCATTATTGCTGTTACACACCCTGGAAATTGCTGGTGTTACAGGATTCGTTGCAGCATACCCTTATGCAGCGATACGACATTGAAATAGAAATTAATGTAGCCATGTACTGATAGCACTCAACAGACAGAATGCCACAGATATATCTGGGACAATACCTGTTTGGTGCACAGACAATACCTAACAGCCAATCCCCCTAGTATCATACAGATAGGTCCACAGTTGAGAGCTATGCAGACAGACACAATTCCATGAAAAAGTACCATGTACACAGAAACCCTGTAAGAATAGCAAGATACATTGCACACAACATCACTACTCATGCTGTCTGTAGGTCTGGAACCTTACCCAAATGTGGATTTGGCCTGTGTCTGCAGGTTCTGCTGTCTGTAACACTGATGTCCACACACAGGAAGGATGTCTTCCATACTGTAAAGGTGAAGGGACAATGCCCACAGAAGGCAGCAATTTATAGTACAGGGTTGCCATGACAGTGGTTATCTGAAGTACTACACAGCAGGCTGCATGCAATTAGCAACTGGTGGACACTGACTGGTGCAGAGGCCATCACCTGATCATGTGCAATACCAACAAAAGCATGCTGCAATCTATTCAAACCAGCTCAATCACTCTACTGGAGAGACTGAGAGAGAGAGAGAGAGAGAGAGAGAGAGAGAGAGAGGGAGAGATGATCAGGGTTGTGTTACAGCAGAAAATAACATAACAGGTATGTGAAACAGATATGCATTTACTGGCATGTAGTATATAGCATAGAATAATAGGATGTATGCTGTGAAAGGATGTATATGTGCCATCAGTACTTGTTCCTGTAATGATGTTCTGCTCAACAACTGCACTGGACAGTAGTGTCAGTCCCTGTGGGCAGTGGGACATACCTGTCAAATGTGCAGACCAGCAGTGAATGGCAAAGATGTGACCCATGATATCTGTGTTCTGTAAATTACTGTGGCCAACAGCTGGTGGGGGTATTAATACTGCCATAGGTTCATAAGTTCATAGGTTTATACTAGGCTATCTGCCCTAAGGCATTTATAAGCCTAGCCCAAATTTTTGTGGCTTCGCCACCTTATATGAAAAAATACTGTGCCCATTAGTTTGTTGTGCCTCTGTCCAGCAGTGACACAGAGATGATTCCCGGGGTAAACCTACGATCTCCCATCCACAGGTCAAGATATCTCTTGAACAGAGCCAGCAAGGTGCTCTGCCTCACATGAACCGGGATTTTATTCCACAGCATAGGGAGTCTCTGAGTGATAAATCTATCCCTCCAGCACGTCCTATTTATATCCGTGCTAAGGTTTAAGTCGCTTGCTCTAGTGGTTTTGGTGGATTTGGATTTTTTGAGGTGGAGCATGTCCATTAATTCCGGGTTGGACATGGCCTTGTATGTCAGGCACATGTCACCTCTGAGCAGATGGTATGCGACTGAATAGAGCTGGAGTTTCTTCAATCTGGCAGCATATGACAGATTTTGGAGTCCCTTTATCCTTTTGGTGAGGAACTTTGGGGTCTCTCCAATTGCTGCAGATGTCGGGTGAGATACATCCCGAATGGGGCGTTGTACTCGATCATTGGTCTGATAAGTGAAGAGTACAGGGGAACAATGACCTCACTAGATCTGGATGTGAATCCCTTCATGATCAGGTGGGCAATGTAGAAGGTCTTTCTAACCACTTTAGCAACGTGAGTGTCAAAAGAAAGGCCACTGTCAACCTGGGTCCCCAGGTACCTGATAACCTCTTCTGTGCTTAGTGGATTGCCACCTATATGGTAGCTTGGGGTTACCTTGTTTTTCCCGAAGGGTATGACTATACATTTTTTGACGTTTAACTTCAGACCATGGCTCTGGCACCAGCTATCTGTTTCCGTGAGTCCCTTCTGAAGGATATCCGTGTCCGATGCACTTTCCACTATGGCCCAGTTTGCAGTCGTCTGCAAACTTTGTCAATAAAGTCCTCCCATGTTGGCCTGTACTTCTGAGAAGTAGATGCCGAACAATAGGGGCCAAGGATCGAGCCCTGTGGGACACCACTTGTGACTGGCTTGGAGTCTGACATAGCGCCAGCAACTCTAACCCTGTGGGTTCTGTACTTAAGCCAGTTTGCAACCCATCTTGTGACATATGGGTTTACATTTAAGCTGGTAAGTTTTTCTACAATACCCGAGTGGGGTATTGTGTCAAAAGCCTTTGCAAGGTCAAGGTAGGCTGTATGGACTGCCTTTCCCTCATCAATGGCCTTAGTGACTGTTTCGAAGAAGTCGACCAAGTTCAAAAGGCATGATCTTCCCTTGACGAAGCCAAACTGGGTCGGGTCCAATGTCTGCAAGTCCCCTATATCTTTGTTTATGAGCTCCATTATGATCCTCTTCATAGCTTTGCAGACTAGACTTGTTAAGCTTATGGGGCGGTAATTACCAGGGTCCGTAGAGGCACCGCCTTTGTGGAGTGGGACCACAGTTGCCGTACGCCACTCCTTGGGCACGTATCCTGTGGTAAGGCTGAGATTAAACAGCTGCCTTATGTGCGGGTTTAATTCCTCATTTAGCTCATGTAGCACACAGCCGGGGACACCATCCGGTCCCATTGATGCTGTGTTTTTAGCTTTAGAGAGCAGCTTTCACCTGCGCATTTGAGATGTCTGGGAGGCTACACTCCGCTGGGATAGTTATCTCTCCTTTGGGGGGGGGGGTGAATTTTGCACTGAACCTGTCTGCCAGTATGTTGGCAATGTCTGTGGGTTCTGTGATTTTTGTATCATTTTGGACTAA
>NC_056727.1:1254471785-1254496785 GCF_019279795.1 Protopterus annectens
TACATTTGGAATGTGGAGGCCATTGAGCCTCCACATGGTAACAAAGGGAACATGGTGCCCACCAATGGACAATCATGACAGCATCTACATGGACATAAATGTGCCTGGGCTGTGCGTAGCGCAGGAGGGACATGCATGTTGAACCTTGTGTATGTGTACTGCATGCCTCTAGGTGATGTAGCACATACCCCATGTCTCTGTAGAACTCCCTATGCACAAGACCCTTGACCTAGCTGTGTGACAGACATATGTCTGTGTGTGCTCCATGAGGGACACACCATCCTCTGAGGTGGTTCCACATGAAGGTAGTGATGGAACAGTAGATAATGAAGTTCCATGGTGGGTCACGGATGTGATGTGGAGTGGTAACATGTGCACATTAGGTTGGAGTGGTGTTCCTGCTGGCAAATATCCCCTACACATACTGGTATGTAACTGTCATGGAACATATGTGGGTTTAATAGTCCACACAATCCCAGAACATGTCCAACAGCATGCATAGAGATCCCCAATATCACAGAATGGCAGATATGTAGCAATCACATAGCAGGCCTACCACATGCATATGTGGAAACATAGTGGCAGTGACAATGGCATGCAGGCAAAATACCCTGTAACAGCTCAGCAACTCTAGTGTCCCCACAGGGAGCATGTCTATACACACATAGCAGAAAGTGTTGTACAATACAATATATGGCCCAATGGTACACATACTGGACACATACCACTAGCGTTGTGTGAACATTATGTTGGAGCTGATATGGTGGCGGGAGACCGATATGTGTATTGTATTATGGTAACCTTGGCATATGAGTTGCTCAGACATATTTCCATCATTATGTCTTTCAGGGAGTAAGGTGCACCTGAGGAATCCTGCTTACAGTGCCGCTGAGGAGGAAATTATAATCACCAGCATCATCCACAACTACCAGCTGTTGTTCTCACGGACAAGCCAGGACCAGCAGGAGAGAACAGCCATGTGCAATGATGTGGTCCGCAGTGTGAATGAGGTGGGGATGCACAGCCGCACATATTTGCAGGTCCTGCACCATTGTAGTGACCTGCTCCACCAAATATGTCGCCATGCCTCTGCCATGCAGAGTGAACACCTTGTAATGGGGGGGGGCATAACATTCATCCCATCCTCACCCGAGTGGAGGAGCTGCTCATGAGCCTGGTAGCACCTGCTCACCCACAAGAGCTACAGACTTATACAGTCATGGAGGTGGGTGACACACACACACACACACCAGACAGGGATCATGCAGGTAAGGTTCCAGGGCATATCAATATGTAGTGTAGTGTATGCATCTGTACAGGTAGATCATGCATATGTGAGATGTGGGGTCTGTTGCTGTGCAGTACTGATAAGCAGTAATGCATAATCTGTAGTACTGTGGACTTCAGTTGTTGTTGCACTGTAATAGTGCGGCCACCCTGTGGCAATACCCCAGCTGTGGCCACTGACATCAACTCTATCCCATCTCAATATAGGTACCTCTAGGATACCAGCAAGGCAGCAGCCAGATGCCGGTGAGTATGGTTTAAGGTCATGCTTGGCAATTCACTGTGCATGTCATAGCTAAGGTGTAGGCCATGTACACATCTAACACACCTACCCATAATTAATGCTGTACATGTGCACTGACAGAGCACACCCCTCACTAATGGGATTACCAGCCTCAAACACATGCAATACACAGTCCATCTCAGACAACACATTGCCCAGGCACAGCTGACATCTGCCCAACATACACAGCTATGTCATACACAGAGCAGTTGAACATGCCACACGTGAAGGCATCCCACTCCCTCTGCTAACACATGCTCCAGGGTCCTAAACCTCATCAGCACATTACACAGAACATACTGGAGGGATAGTGCCCTGTCCTGGGGAATCCCCACACTCTGGAATTGACTACACATACATGTCAGGTAATACTACTCATTGGCCCTCTTTACAAGAACACTTGGCAATTGGATGGGAAATGGGGAATTCACCCTGATTAGAACATCTGTGTCACAGCCTAACAGGGGCACAGGGGAATAACATTAGTGGGTGGTGCATGGCTGGGAACCCCTGTGGCTAGGCTTATGCAGGCCCCAGGACCAATAGACCAGTACTCACCTATGAACCTATGTGTACCACAGGCAACATCATCTAGGGCTCAATCATGGTCAATAATGGTCTCTACACTCACCATAGGTACAGTACATTGTGTCTGTGGTCAGTCTAATGGTAGTCTATCACTCATACATGCACCACTGATGAAGACATCTGTGAATACACATCAAGTATTCACTAAACAAATGTGGCCACATGTGATCCAGAAACACACAGAGGTTGTGAGCAGCAGCAGAAACACAACTGACACACAGATACACATCCTGCAATGGTGTGTACACCCGTGAGGTATGGTGCACAGTACATGCCAGGGTGCTGAACAGATGCACAGCAATGCTGTGGACATGGGTGCAGTGAGTTCCAAGGGGATGGCCATCACCTACTAACATAAGCCATGCATCACAGCCATGTATAATATTAGTAACGGGGATTGACTACATTTGCACTGCATGCTGTTGAGTGCCACATGTCCTGCATGCTGACATATGTGTAATTACTGGTTTGTGTCTAATACTGTACTGCACCATCGCCTGCTATTGTGTGTGTTATGGGGGTGCAGGAGCTGTCTGTAGGTTCTGTCTGGTGGAATGTATGGGTTGCCATGTATGTCGACTGCATGTGTGTGTGTGTCTGTGTGTGTGGCCATGTCTGCACACACACGTGTGTGTGTGTGTGTGTGTGTGTGTGTGTGTGTGTGTGTGCGTGTGTGTGTGTGTGTGTGTACTGTTTAACAGTGATGTACAGGTCTTACAGTCTGTTCCATGTTTTCCCCTCACAAGTGGCAAGGTGGGGCTGGGTCCCCCTGCAGGGAATCTGATGTCACTGATACAGACAGTGACCATGAGTATAGGTGTGTTGAAGCACAGTAAGGGTCATCAGGGGCTGCCACTGGGCCACCAATTGACAACCCACATGTATCCACCCCATCCACACACACAGTCACACTGCCTCTTCATTCCTCATCACCATTGGCCTTAGCTGAGGGACAGCCTACAGATGGCATTGGTCAGGACAGTGTGGTATCTATGGCATGTGTGTCAGGACACAGCAGCCATAGCCAGATGTCTGGTGAGGTATCACATAGGCAGATGTTCAGGGGTTCTCGTCGGAGCACTGCTGGTCATCATGCCCTTGGCAGACATGCCACATCTATTTCAACCACACGCATGTTACGGACTGTCATGGAGGCACAGGCATGAATGGAACGGTACACCAGGCAGGGTCTAAGGGCACAGAGGGCTCATCACACCGCTGTAACTGACAGCATCTGTGACCTAGCAGGTGCCATCCGTAATTACACCGAGGTCATGGATAGACGGTAGGGTGAGACATTGGATCTCATCCACAATGTCATGTCCATGCGTCAGGACAGGATGGGACAGTTGCAATGGCCACATGGATGTATGCCAGCAACACCAGCAGCTGGAGGGCACTGTGGACATTCAACCATTCACAGCCACTCCCGTAGGGCAGTACCAGCCCCAGCACTGTGGGTGGGATGCTGTCCACATATCGTCATAGCAGACCACGTGCATGTGGCCCTGGCCAGTCCCAGGAGGGACCTGGATCCGGTGGATGCACCTGATTCTGCCTGTAGCACCCCTGCCAGGCACAGGTCCCGTGTCCGTGGCTGGAGACGGTAAACTGCAAACCCTGCCAGGTACAGTCTGAAGCTCTCTCACAATTCCCTGTATAGGGCAGCCACATGGAGGAACTGTGTGCATGCAGACACACACACATAAACAACAAACTAGGGCAACCACATACCTGCACACACAACATCATCAGTGGCCCAAAACAGTACTCAGCCCCCTCACACACATACAAATGTTGTCAATTGTATGACTCAGTCTAGGCCTCTGGAAAACCAACACACACTGTGCATATGATGATACCTGTGCCACTCCCTGACATCCGTAACATCGATGCAGGGGCAGGCTAACATGGTGCTGATGCACAGGGTTACTGTACAACAGTGTAGCAATAGAATGATGTGTAGCATGTTGTCAGCAGTAAAGTGAAATGCTAATATCTTGGAAGGTGTAGCTGTGCAGCCATGATGCATCATAGTTGTAGTTAGCAATGTTGTATTGTTGTCACCACTATCTATTCTGATTGTGTTGTGTTTGTCCATGTGCCCCATGGCTGATGGGTGTAGTGGTGTCAGCAGACCTTCTACAGTAGACACCAGTAAGTGTAGTGGGTGGAACACATGCCATGACTGGGTAAAACACACAGAGCCTTTGGTATGGATGCAGTACAGGTACAAGACTGTACACATGGAGGTATGTCCCCTTGCAGGTAACACATCTGTTGCACATGTAATCCCACCAAAACAGGATAAGCACAACCACACAGTGCTATATATGCAGTCTGCAACGTGGATGACATTGAACATGCTAACAGCAGGGTGTATGTCCCTCTCCCCACTCTACTGCGATCCTCACCTAAGTAACATGTGCGTGGCAATGCCGGTGGCATAGCCCTACCCTTAAGAGGGTGTGAGGCGCTCAACTTCTGTGAATGGTGTAAACAACAACTAACAACGTGATTACATACTAAAAACAAAAATTAAACTTCAAAAACGTATAAAAACAAAAAATGTGATGTAGACAAAATGGCTGCCCGAACAAACTGAATAAATGAATAAATTTAATGTAAAGCACTTTTCGTCTGATACAGTTAACAAATGTCTTCAGACAAAAGTATCATCTCACACAGGTCGTATAAATACACCCTAATTTAAAACTTAATTAATTAATTAATTAATTAATTAATTAATTAATCATTTAAGTAACAAATTCATTAATCATTCAAAATAAAAGACAAACTACCATCTTCTTACAGCTCACCTATACTATACAATACTACTAACAATATAAACTAAAACAATTATGAATCAGAGTAAAAATGGAAATAAAATGAAAAATGTATGAACATACATGTGTACAAAAACAAATCACTACAGTATACAGAAGTAAATACCAACAACTGATTCAGGAGCACTGACTAAGTTATTCAAGAACCCATATTTACGCAAATAAACATCCCATCACCTCTTTAAACTTTTAAGTTTAAGAATGCTGCTAATAAAGCAGCATTCATTCAGGCCCGGGAAACTGTAGGCGTTTAATCTTATCTGCCATAATAACTCTAATTCTAGCTTTAGGGGTGCAGGACCACCCCTAACATCCTGAAATATTTGATCAATCACTAAAAATGTAAAACTATGCTCAGGGCAGGTTAATATATGCTTAGCTAATGCATATTCTGACTTCTTCGTCTTAATAGTGTAAACATGCTCATACATCCGATCACAGAGTCTCCTCTCCGTTTTTCCAATGTAGAAAGCGGGACAAACCTGACACTGGGCTAAGTAAACAATCATTTTAGAGTTGCAGTTCGCCCTACATTCCAAGCTATATTGAAAATCATGCACCCTAAATCTGTTAGATTCTATTATATATTTACAAAAGTTACATGCTTGGCATTTATACATCCCAGCAGTTTTAGGATGTATACATTGGTGCTGCTCAAAAAATGCATTTAAATTTTTAGCTTTCTTATAAGTCATGCAAGGCTGGTGACCTATCCTAATGTACACACTTGGGTCACTTCTAAATAAGGCCCAGTTTTTTCGAATAATGCCTGCGCAAACATTACTATCAATGTTATTATAAGTAGTGATAAACATAGGACCCTATAAGATACAATTTCCCTTGTGGGGCTGTCATCAAAGGCCAGTTAGTGAGGGCAGCTCATATTGTTAGTAATGATGCTGATTTTGAAGAAGAATGTCAACTATTAAAAAGTATGTTCTTGCACCGGGGGTATCCCGAAACATTGATTAATGATCTTGTAGAAGAAGTCACGAACAAGAGAATAAGATGTATGTACAAGCCGATTTTAGGCATTAGGCATGCACAGATGCAACAAGTAGCGAACTTGGAGCCTGTTTGGTCAATGTAGACAACATTGTTGCTAAACCCAATATTCAGGGTCCTATGTTTATCACTACTTATAACATTGATAGTGGCTCAACAGCCATGTCACAGCACAGGGTAAGATACACCTGTGTGACAGTGCATAGCCAAAACCAATGTGAACACAGCCACATATGGTAAGCTAGCATAATATTACAGTATATGGACTATCTGTTCTACATCATCCTCATATGTGCCATTCACAGAATGACCCTACATATACTGGGCTGCCCCACAGTTTGTTATGATGGCTGTCTGTGGTATGGGACATGTGTGTGTATGGCCTTACAAACATGTACGGCAAAACTGTACTATACAGTGGGGCAGCATGTAACAACTGATAGAAGGGGAGCTAGAACAATGACATCTACCACAGTCTGTACACAGGCTGAATTACATATTAACAATACACACACTGCCGACATTCACCATCACTACACAGACCTCAGTACTGTACAAACATCCACAGAATGTCCAGCTTATGTCATGAAATATAACCACTACTGTACATGACATGTGGAGCAATCTGATATATCACTGACTTGTTATCAGATATGATGATAGTATTTATGGTGTATAGCACATATGCACCACTTCATGCACAGCATATGTACAAAGGTTGACAGAAGTGTGGCTGACAGCACATACACAGGGCCAGTATAGACATGTTGCTATGATAACCTCATATATTTTCCATTGTAACAGGGTTTGTTGCAACATATGTCCTATGAGGGATATGAAGTCAGTAACTGTCATGGCCCTCACCATCTACAGACTGCAATCCTCACACTACCTTCTGTATTCCACAGATTGATACACTGTGGCTAACACATGAAACCATAGGCACAACACTTCCCAGTCTGCAGATGACCCTGCAGCTAGGGATTCCTCATATAGGTTCATAGGTTCATACTAGGCCATCTGCCCTAGGGCATTTACAAGCCTAGCCAGAGTGTGTTTGGCTTTCACCACCCATTTTAAATGAATTTTGCTATGCCCTTTTTCGAGTTTAGTATACTGTGCCTCTGTCTAACAGTGGCACAGAAGTGATACCTGGAGTAAATCTATGATCTCCCATCCACTCATCAAGATTCCTCTTGAAGAGAGTCAATGAGGGACTCTGCCTAACCTGGTCTGGGATTTTATTCCAGAGTGAAGGGAGCCTCTGGGTTATGAATCTGTCCCTCCAGCATGTCCTATTTATTTCAGTGCTGTGGTTCAAGTCTCTCAAGCACGTAGCTCGATGGGATTTGGATTTTCTGAGGTGCAGCATGTCCATTAATTCCGGGTTGGACATGGCTTTATACGTCAGGCACAGATCGCCTCTGAGCAGGTGGTATGCCACTGAGTAGAGCTGGAGTTTCTTTAACCGGGCAGCATATGGCATCTGTTTGAGCCCTTTGATCCTCTTGGTGAGGTACTTTTGGGGTCTTTCCAGTTGCTACAGGTGTCTGGTAAGGTACATCCCAAAAGGGGCATTGTACTCAATTATGGGCCTGATGAGGGATGAGTAAAGAGGCACGATGACCTCACCTGATCTAGATGTGAATCCCTTCATGATTAGGTGGGCTATATAAAATGTTTTTCTAACCACTTTGGCCATGTGGTTGTCGAATGAGAGATTGCTATCAACTTGGGTCCTCAGGTCCCTAATTACTTCTTCCATACTTAATGGATTACCATCTATGTGGTAATTTGTGGGCACTTTGTTTTTGCCGAAGGGGATGACTATACACTTTTTGGCGTTTAGCTTGAGGCCTGGGCTCTGGCACCAGTTGTCTGTTTCTATGAGGCCCTTTTGTAGGATGCTTGTGTCGGCTGGAGAGTCGATTATGGCGCCCAGTTTGCAGTCATCTGCGAACTTGGTCAGCCACAGTCCTTCCGTATTGGCCTGTACCTCCGAGAAATATATACCGAACAAGAGAAGTCCCAGGACTGAGCCTTGTGGGACGCCACTTGTAACTGGTTTGGAGTCTGACATGGCTCCAGCAATTCTAACCATGTGGGTTCTGTCCTTGAGCCAGTTTGCAACCCATCTAGTGACATAGGGATTTATATTTAAGCTGGTGAGCTTATCTATAATGTCTGAGTGGGGTATTGTATCGAAGGCTTTTGCGAGGTCCAGATAGGCTGTGTGGACCACCTTCCCCTCGTCAATGGCCTTGGTGACTGTTTCAAAGAAATCAACCAGGTTTAAGAGGCAGGATCTGCCCTTAACAAAGCCGAACTGGGTAGGATCCAGTGTCTGTAGGTCCCCAATATCTTTATTTATGAGGTCCATGATGATCCTTTCCATAGCTTTGCAGACCAAGCTAGTCAGGCTTATGGGGTGATAGTTTCCAGGATCCGTTGAGGCACCACCTTTGTGGAGAGGGACCACTGTTGGTGTACACTACTCTTTGGGTACATATCCTGTAGTAAGGCTGAGATTGAACAGTAGTTTTATGTTTGGGTTTAGTTCTTCTTGGAGTTCATGTAGGACGCAGCCCAGGACACTGTCTGGTCCCATTGATGCTGTGTTTTTTTCTTTGGAGAGGGCGGCTCTTACCTGAGCATCTGAGATGTCAGGGGGGCAGCACTCTGCTGGGATAGATATTTGCCCTTTTGGTGGGGAAGGGGGGGGGAAGTTTGCTCTGAACCTGTCAGCTAGGATGTTGGCAATGTCTGTGGGTTCGGTGTATTTTTTGTCATTTTGGACTAATTCTGAGCATATCTGGGAATTCCCACCCAGGTTCCTGACATAACTAAAGAAAGCCTTGTGATTATCCTTAGTGTCCTGTGCAATTTTTCTCTCGAAGCTGGCCTTAGACGATTTTATGAGTGCCCGTAGTTTTTTGCAAATACTGATCAGAGATGCCTTCCCTTTTTGGGATTTTGCTCTATCATGTAGTAGCTTCCTCCTTCTATTGTATAGTTTGTTTATGGCTGGAGTCCACCAGACAGGATGTCTGCCTTTGGAGGATTGGGTCTTGGTTTTGTTTGGGATTGCATGATTCATGCATTCCTGAAGGTGTTCATAGAATGCGTTTATAAAGGATTCTGCGGTCTGGGCCGTATTTTCCACAGGCCCAGGGGCTTTGCAGGATTCCACCTCGGTTTTGAGGAGTGTGAAATTTGCTTTAGAGGAGTTTTTCACTGTGGTTTTCTGGGCAGGGGCTGGGGTCAGGATGTGAATATCTAGTTAGATTAGTTTATGGTCTGATCTTACCAGTGAAGGATACACTTCTGGTCTGGAGCATAGAGTCCCCATGTTGGTGATGATCAGGTCCAGTATGTTTTCTCCTCTTGTGGGAGTGGTAACAAGTTGTTCCATAGCATTTGAGTTTATAAATTCTAGGGACCTTTGGGCTAGGGTGTTAGAGCTAGAGTAATGCTCTCAGTCTATGTTTGGGTAGTTGAAGTCGCCCAATATAATGGTGTTTGGAGAGACCTTCATATTTTCCAGTGTTCTCAGGAAGGCAGAGTGGGGTTCCTGGGTTTTGGAGGGTGGTCTGTAGCAGGCTATAAACTGGAAGGCAGTTTTACCCACTGTTAGTTGCACATATACGTGGAACTGACATGGGAGGTATTGCGACATGTATGACAGGCATATCCAGACAAACACTGTTAAACCAACATTACTCCAAATGCAGTATAGTATCACTTACAGTCTGTAGTCAGGTCAGGCACATCCTCCTCCTCTTGGTTGCCCTCTTTCCACAGTGTATGTTGCTAGAGGTAAATCCCCATTCCATCTGGGATGCTGTTTGCCAAACATCAGATTTAGTTCCTGCTCACAGTAACTGCAAAGGCCCAACACCACCATGATGTTCTTAGGTATTGGAGTGCATTTCCATGCAATTGGCTATGGGATTGTTACCACAGCTGTTCCACATGCAATTAGCTAGGGGAGGGCTGCAATTTGTGCATAGGCCATTAGCTGATCATGACCATCATGTAAAATACACATGTTGCTGCCTAAGCAAGGCAGGTGTGGGTCTCCACATCCACCAGAGAGGGAGTGGGGGAGGCACACAGAGGAAGATACATGTCAAGGAGGGGTGGGAGGGTAAAACTGAAGCATGTTTGTGTCACACACCTACCAGCATAGGGTATCAAACCCCCGACAGCTATGTAGTGCTATCACAGTTTGATGCAGTTATTGGATGCACCACATGGGTTACCTGATGTGGAGCACTCAAAACACATATGTGAGGGTGAGTGACATCTGCAACAGGGATACGGTAGATATACGGTAGGTGTTGTACATGTGCCTGTCTGCATGAACAGGTGCCAGCATCAACACAGGCACACTCACAGAGGGGCGCACACACATTGACTCACTTGGCAGGCCCAGGAGTGCACCTCTTCAGTAGTGGGATTGCCACATCACATCAATGTGCAGGTATCACATGCACCGCATGGGTCACACGGAGGCCATATGGGCAAAGAGTATGAGAAGATGTCAGACATCAGACAGCATGCTTCAGTATGCCCTGGGGGGTTGTAGTGAGTATGGATGTGGATATACGCACCAAACAACACACACACACACACATGAACACACAGGGTGTCAGTTCTGACATGCATGGGTGCATGTCTACACAGGTGTGTGGTGGTTAACTGTGCCAGCCGGCTGTACAAGGGTAGACAATGGGAATACCATGGCATCAGTCCACATTACAATGGACTGCACTGTGGCTCAGGCCTGTAGTTACTGCATTTGCCCACACAGGTGGGTATTGCATCCCCCATTGAGTCAGCTGTGTGACTATTTTGTGTGGCCAATGCTGTACACCAGATGCCATGTATGTGTTCCTTAGCCCATGACATGGATGGTGTCTGGGATGTGCACACCTCCCACATGCATGTACAGTGACATGTGGAACTGTACCTGGGGTGTCTGGCCCATGTTGTGAACACAGATTATCATCAGATGTGCCAGTCTTGCCCACCTGTGGCAGGAACTGGTAATGGGCAGCAGGTTTGGCCTTCACCTACATTGATAGCATGCTGACAGCATTCCCTGATGTCAGTGTCATTTGTCCATACAGGGCATGTTGTCAGGCATGGTATGTCCATTGTGAGTCACATGTGAAGGCACCACAGGTGGTGCAGATGTCCATTGGGGAACATGGTGGAGGTGCACTGTTTGCATGTACGTGCATATTGGACAGATGGGCAGGGTGACATGCTCTCTGTAGTCCACTGCTATCACTGCATAGTTACTATCAGTGGCCAATATGCAGTGTACTACCCACATATTGGCTGTTGCCTAGGCATGTGTGTGCGTATGACACATGGGTTGAGTGTTTGCTCTAGGTAACAGTGGGTTGCTAATTTGGATTGGCTGGCCTTGATGTCACATGTATGGGTATGGCTTTGTACCCCAGCCTCCCAGCTAATTTACATCTGTTATCCCTGTATGGTTGACATTGTGATATATAGTAGGGCCACCATAAAAGTAATAAGCAAAACCACCTCCACATTGGCCACACACTCACCTCTACACAGGATACGAGTTACACTTACACACACACCTGTCATGCCTGGGAGTTGAACCCCTATCTAACTAGTTTATTATACTACAGCACTACACAGTTACAGTACATGCCACGGACATTACTAGAATATGCCTTCCCCAAAGGTGTATTTCACAGTGACTGACATCAGCTGGATTACCAAAGTAGGGCATTTCTCCTGTACTGTGAGTGACTAGCCTAAAATGCATTGCTCCCTACACAGACTGTGAGACACACACAAAACATCCACAACTATCATGTATGGGTGTAGAACCCCTGACCAAGGCCTATAACACACTACAACATGGAGCTCTTATAGGACACACCACAGGGATTACTATAGACATCCTTCCCCAAAGGTGTATTTCACACTCAATGACATCAGCAGGTTTACCAAAGTAAGGCATTTCAGCTGTACTGTGAGTGACTAGCCTAAAATGCTTTGCTCCCTAGACAGACAGTGAGACACACACACAAAACATCCACAACTGTCATGTGTGGGTATAGAACCCCTGGCCAAGGCCTACATTACACTACAGCATGGAGCAGTTATAGGTCACACCACAGGGGTTACAGGGAACTTTCTCCCCAAAGTTGTATTTCACAATGAATGACATCAGCAGGATTGGCAAAGTAGGGCATTTGAAATGTACTGCAAGTGAGCAGCCTATGATGCATTGCTCCATGCACAAACATTGCAACACACACAAAACATCCAGAACTGCCATGTGTGGTGATGGAACCCTACCACAGTTCTAAATCACACTACAGCAGTACACAGTTACAGGACACGCTACAGACATTACTGGGCTATGACTTTCCCAGAGGTGTATTTCTATTTGAGTGACATCAGCAGCCTTGCCACCATTGGGTATATGAATTCTACGGAGTGGGTGTGACATAAAAAACATTGTTTGTCACTCAGTCATAAACAGACAGACACAAAGACACAGATTCACACACATACAGTTGCCAAGTCTGGGGTTAGAACACCTACCTAATTACTTTATCACACTACAGCATTGCATTGTTAAAAGATGCACTGCAGAGATTACTGGGATATGATTTCCCCAGAGGTGTATTTCTAGGTGAGTGACATCAGCAGCCTTGCCGAAGTTGAGTATATGTATTGTACGAGGTGTGAGTGGCCTAAAAAACATTGCTCTCTACTCAGTCAGAGACACACACAGTTTCACACACAAGCACACAGTTGCCAGGTCTGGGGTTATAACACCTACCTAACTACTTTATCACACTACAGCAGTATGCAGTTACAGGTCGCGCTACGGAGATTACTGGGCTATGATTTCTCCAGAGGTGTATTTCTAGGTGAGTGACATCAGCAGCCTTGCCAAAGCTGTGTATATGAACTGTACGGAGTATGAGTAGCCTAAAAAGCATTTCTCTCTACACAGTCAGAGACAGAGAGGCATGCACACAAACACACACTCACACGTTGTCAAGTCTGGGGTTAGGACTACTACCTAACTAGTTTATCAGTACAGCAGTACACAGTTATGGGACGTACCATGGGTATTACTGAGCTACAGCTCTCCCAAAGGTGTACTTCACATTGGATGGCCTCAGCAGGCTTGTCATGATATTGCTATGGGGAGGGTGGTGTGTGCATGGGCCATAACCCATTCAGGTAGGGGTTGACATGCCACATGCGGGCACACACAGGGTCATATGCCACAGGTACGTGTATACAGCTACTAGGTGACTACTTCCTTGTACAGTCATGTTGTACAGCTGGCATGTCCAACATGCCGTCATGCTGACAGATACTGGTGGCTAGTATCTACAGTGAGTGACACCTGCACCTCATGTGTTTAGGGCCCTTTGGCTGTGTGCTGGGTGGGACAAGCCCAGATGGCTCCTTGTCATGGTCACCCTCTTCACCACATCTATGTCCATCTACCTTCGGCTTATTATAGTGTGTTGTCCTTAAATATATGTCTGTATTCCTATCCACTGTGTGTGCAAGGCAGAAGTGGTGCATACTGACATGTGTCTGCACTAAGAACTTCAACTGCCAGATACATCTGGTCCTCTGTTGTTTGCTGACATGGTCTTCATGTGTTTAAGTGTGTGAGCATGCCCAGTATGACCTTTCAGTATGTTTTTGACTGACATTGCCTTCATTCCTCTAAGTGTGTGAACAGGCCCAGTATGGCCATCTATATTGCATGTGTGGATCAAGTCCAGGTAGTTTGTACTGCAGTGCTGACCTTTGTGTTGTACACCGACAGGTAGAATGCTGTGTCTGCAGGGTATACATTGGATATTTGGCACTGACTGTTGCTACATTTCTGCATAGCGGGGGGGGGGCACATAACTGTTTCTACATTTCTACACAGGGGTGGGGGGGACACCTGACTGTTACTATAAGTGTACGTAGGATGGTGGGGCACACCTTACACTTTTACTCATTTGCTAGGACTGTACTGGAATGTCGGGTGCACCAGTTCAGTCTGTAGTCTTACCTATCATGCTGGCTAGAGGCATACCAGTGTAATACAGATCTTAGCTTTAACTACCTACATATTAGTTTCTGACTTCCTAGCCTTCACAACTTACATCCAAATGGCTGGCCTGCTGTAGTCTGTCTGTGTAGGCCTCGGGTAAGGGTTACCCATAGGGCTCATTCAGAGACCATAGTACAGTATTTGTTTGTGTTTGTCTACACCTATCCTGCTGGCTGTGACTGTTGTTGGGTATGTGCCCCCCCCCCAACTGGCATGTGTGAGTCACTTACCTTGTGGGTGTCCCAGTATCGAGGGTGGTGCTGCAGGGCTGCCTGCTGATGTTACTTTTTAATTATATATATTTCCAGGGAGATATTTATCATCAACTACATGGGATGGCTATGGGCTCCTCATGTGCACCTTTATATGCCGCACGTACCAAGTCCTATGCAAGGGGGTTTGCACGGTCCAAACCATAAATCCAAATTGACCAAATAGACCAGCAAGGCAGCACAGAGTTCAATAAATTTATTAAATACTTTTGTCCATAACAAACTAGTTTCGGCCAACAGCCTTCTTCAGTGTTACACAATATAGTCAAGTTGCATTTTAATCATCTTTTAAATACTTATCCAGAGCCAATCACAGTCATTTGCTCATGAATATTAATGATTATTTAGAAAAATCTTCATTTACTGACAAGTACAAGGGTACTGTGTACATTATTATAGTTGTTCCTAAATGTAAGGTGAGCCACCACAGAATTGAAAAGTTATAATAATATTGAGGTATAACCATTCCCATATTCATATTAATAAATTTACATGGTATAGCAGAATTAATAAACATAAACCATATTTGAAAGCATCATGATAACAATACATGTATGGGTGTACAAAAATGACTGAAATAAAAGTAAAACTAATGACTGATGCATGAAAATAATAATGTCAATACTAAATGCAAATCAGCAACATCCACAATAAGAATCTCATATAAGACAAGCCCATAACATACATCATTAGCTTCCAGGACTGAAATTGTACTAATGAATATAACTAAATATTATTGACTTGTCTAAGATGATAATGGGAACAGTCCTAATTAACATGAACATCCCAAAATTACTTTGGTCATGATACATGGCCACTGGTTTGCATACTATAGTCTATCCATCCTGTCATATACCCATATTTGGTCAATAGCAATAATCTTCAGCTTTTCAATTATGAGTTAAAGACACCAAAATTTTAAATATCAGGTTTTGGAATGATTGGGATAAGAAACCTGAACATTCTATATCCAAACCAAAAATCAAAGGCATATATATGCCAAAAGTAGTCAATATGTACCTATATCAAATTTGGGTATGCTGTTATACATACTGTGTGGTACATACTGTATACTATGTATAATTGAATTAGGACTCATAATCAATACCAGCCAAGTTGCTAAATACGATATCCTAAAAAAATATATATAATCCACTTACTCGAATCAGTTGAATCAACATAAAAGTTATCAAATACCATACTGCTTCTGTGACCAACTACTCCTATAGATGGTCATTCAATCGATGAAATAAACCCCAATGTGGTAATCCAGTATTTCTCCTTTTGGTCCAATGACCCATGCCAGCCCTGTTTATTGGTTCTATCTCCAGAAATGCGGTCAATAACCATAAAGGTAAACCTAGCCTGAGGGTGTTTTAATGTGTGTTGATATAGAGCACTAGTCTCCTTATGGTTCTTGATATCGCTACGGTGTTCATTCATCCTTAGTCTCAAAGCCCTTGATGTTTGTCCAACATAAAACCCCACAGTAACACGACGCCAGGTACACCACCAATCGCTACTGCAATTGCAAAAACCTTGATGTTAAAAATTCTACTGGTGTTGCGACTGGTAAACTCCTTGGATTTGAGCATGTATTGGCAGGATCCACAATGGCCACAGGGGAATGAACCAATAAGTTCATCACCATAAAGTGTCAGTTGTTTGTGGGTCGTCCCCCCACTTGCCATATGTTTGAAATGTGAAAAGTAAGAACCTAAGGTTTTACCTCGTTTATATGAAAAGAGACAACGGGGTCCCAAAATATTCCGTAGCTTTTCATTGGCCAGTAAAATATTCCAATGTTTGTTAATGATGTTTCTAATCATATTGACATTTCGGCCATATGTGGTGATGAACCTGACATCTGTACTGCGAGATTTACCGAAAGGGGATATGACAGATGTGATATTCTGTCTGCACAGAGTAGAGCTAATACTCTTGATAGAGATGATTTATTACAATATCATAACAAGAATAAAAACAAATCATCACGCAGTACAGATGTCAGGTTCATCACCACATATGGCCGAAATGTCAATATGATTAGAAACATCATTAACAAACATTGGAATATTTTACTGGCCAATGAAAAGCTACGGAATATTTTGGGACCCCGTTGTCTCTTTTCATATAAACGAGGTAAAACCTTAGGTTCTTACTTTTCACATTTCAAACATATGGCAAGTGGGGGGACGACCCACAAACAACTGACACTTTATGGTGATGAACTTATTGGTTCATTCCCCTGTGGCCATTGTGGATCCTGCCAATACATGCTCAAATCCAAGGAGTTTACCAGTCGCAACACCAGTAGAATTTTTAACATCAAGGTTTTTGGTAATTGCAGTAGCGATTGGGTGGTGTACCTGGCGTCGTGTTACTGTGGGGGTTTTTATGTTGGACAAACATCAAGGGCTTTGAGACTAAGGATGAATGAACACCGTAGCGATATCAAGAACCATAAGGAGACTAGTGCTCTATATCAACACACATTAAAACACCCTCAGGCTAGGTTTACCTTTATGGTTATTGACCGCATTTCTGGAGATAGAACCAATAAACAGGGCTGGCATGGGTCATTGGACCAAAAGGAGAAATACTGGATTACCACATTGGGGGGTTTATTTCATCCCGGATTGAATGACCATCTATAGGAGTAGTTGGTCACAGAAGCAGTATGGTATTTGATAACTTTTATGTTGATTCAACTGATTCGAGTAAGTGGATTATATATATTTTTTTAGGATATCGTATATTTAGCAACTTGGCTGGTATTGATTATGAGTCCTAATTCAATTATACATAGTATACAGTATGTACCACACAGTATGTATAACAGCATACCCAAATTTGATATAGGTACATATTGACTCTACTTTTGGCATATATATGCCTTTGATTTTTTTGGTTTGGATATAGAATGTTCAGGTTTCTTATCCCAATCATTCCAAAAACCTGATATTTAAAATTTTTGGTGTCTTTAACTCATAATTGAAAAGCTGAAGATTATTGCTATTGACCAAATATGGGTATATGACAGGATGGATAGACTATAGTATGCAAACCAGTGGCCATGTATCATGACCAAAGTAATTTTTGGGATGTTCATGTTAATTCTTAGGACTGTTCCCATTATCATCTTAGACAAGTCAATAATATTTAGTTATATTCATTAGTACAATTTCAGTCCTGGAAGCTAATGATGTATGTTATGGGCTTGTCTTCGATATGAGATTCTTATTGTGGATGTTGCTGATTTGCATTTATTATTGACATTATTATTTTCATGCATCAGTCATTAGTTTTACTTTTATTTCAGTCATTTTTGTACACCCATACATGTATTGTTATCATGATGCTTTCAAATATGGTTTATGTTTATTAATTCTGCTATACCATGTAAATTTATTAATATGAATATGGGAATGGTTATACCTCAATATTATTATAACTTTTCAATTCTGTGGTGGCTCACCTTACATTTAGGAACAACTATAATAATGTACACAGTACCCTTGTACTTGTCAGTAAATGAAGATTTTTCTAAATAATCATTAATATTCATGAGCAAATGACTGTGATTGGCTCTGGATAAGTATTTAAAAGATGATTAAAATGCAACTTGACTATATTGTGTAACACTGAAGAAGGCTGTTGGCCGAAACTAGTTTGTTATGGACAAAAGTATTTAATAAATTTATTGAACTCTGTGCTGCCTTGCTGGTCTATTTGGTCAATTTGGATTCACCTTTATATGCCAACATAGTTATGCTGTATTGGGAGCAACGTTTTGTGTTTAGATCCCATTTTTCACACTATATTTGGGAATATTATAGATTTTTGGATGACATCCTCATAGTGTGGGGGGGGGGGGGAGTGAAGACTTGATACTAAAATTCATGAATTATTTGAACCAGACTACAAATTTCTTGGAGTTTACCTATAATATTGATGCTGATGAGGCCCATTATTTGGATGTAAAAATATCAAAAGACAAACAGAACAAAATTTACAAGGCTAGTATATTTCGAAAGAAATGCTTCTCCAACTTGTATTTACACTACGATAGTGATCATCCATCATTTTTAAAAAATAACATCATAAAAGGTCAGATGGTACGTATTGCCTGGATGACATCTGATAGAGATGAATTTTTGAAAGAAATGGATTTTGTCCATCAGTTATTTAGGGAAAGAGGATATCCTGATACGGCTATTGACCCCATAAAAGAGAGTATTATCCAGGGTTGGGGCAATATATACAAGTCACTCTTGAATAGTGGAATTATGCAGAGAACAAGGGAAGAGAGCACTAGACTTGGTAAAGAACAAAGTACTGATTCTAATCCTTATTTGATAGTGACATACCACAATAATATTGGATGGGTCAAAAGATGTATAAATACAGTATGGAATATGTTTAACAGAATATCGTCTAATGCTGAAAGTTTTTCTAAACCCCTGAGAATGAGTTTCAGGAGGAACAAGAATATTAAAGAAATGTGTGAACAGAAGAGGACAGAGATGTTTAAAGGAACTAGTACTAGACTAGGTACATTTAAATGTGGGAGATGCAGACAATGCACACATATAGCTGGTAAAAAAAAATTATACATTCCTGCTATTAAATATTTGTTGAAAGCCAAGAAATATGCCAGTTGCTATACCAAGGGGGTAGTTTATCTTGCCTATTGTACAGTATGCTGGGCATACTATATAGGCAAAACAGAACGATGCCTCAGGCAACAAATATATGAACATATACAGGATGTAAATAAGAAGAATGAATACAATGCATTATACAGGCACAAATTAGTATGCCATCAAGCGGAATTTAAGTTTTGGGTGCTGGAAGAAGTAACACCTAATGAGAGAGAGGGTGATTGGGAAACAAAACTAGAGTTTCGTGAGTTGATTTGGCAACTTATGATGGATGCGATACACCATCCTGGCCTTAATGACCATTTATCCATCACCCCGATTCTCAAATTGAAAGCAGCAGACCCAAAAAGGGCAGAGATAATCAACTGAGTTATTATTTTATTTAATATTTTATTTAATATTGTGTACATATATTTATTTGTTATTATATATTTTTAAATGGATATATAATTATGTATTAATTTATATATCAATATGCTTCAACACAAGGTTTTTATTGCAGCAAATTGTGCATATTTAAATTATTTACTTATATATGCAGTATTTCTAGGTGTGTATATATAGGGAACTTGAACTTTAAATATCAATGACTAATTAATTAGCTTTGTATACCAGCCAATGGGCTGAGTTTCCTTGGAAGGAGAGGTATATTTAAATGATTTTAAGCTTTTTGTATTGATTCTGATGAAGTCTCTGAGATGAAAGTGCTTAATCCTTGAATTGCAATATATTTTGTGAATAAACTTATGAAGCGAATTGCTGCGGACTGGAAATTCTATTTTTTGAACACAGTGTGGACAGCCTCTATTGGAAGACAGCCTAGTTTCGGTATAGCAGTGAACTGTTTTTCTTTTTGAATACTGATTTTAGTTAGAATGGTTAGTTTAGGTTTATTTTCTTATTTTCCTCCCGATCCCATTTGCACGCCGCTGCCCTATGCTTAAACAGGTGAGATCGGTAAAAAAAATAAAAGTTGTTTTTTTTTTTTTTTTTAAACAGTTTGCAATGCTAATGGCCTTCTACTTGGCCATTGGAATGCTTCCTTAATGATACACAGCCTTTATTTGGAGCTGTCATAGCTCCGTTTTGTAGATTGCAGTAATGTACTCGGTTACTGAGTACATTTCTGCACACTGCACTCATCCTGCACAGACAGCTGCCAGCTTCCTGGATTGCATATTACCCTCATTTGCATGGTTTTCACCTGCAAATGAGGGTAATTTGCATACAGGAGCTCAGTCCGTGCAGGATTAGTCTAAGAGCTCAAGTGCACATCCCGGGAGCTAGTTCCTGGATCGCACGTCGGCCATATTGCCGAAAATAGCTCTTAGACTAATCCTGCACGTTCTACAGGGCTTTGTAAATCCAGGGGAGGGTATAGTCTCTCTCAGAGTTATTATTCCTTACTAAATGTGGTAAGGAGACACTGTCTCCTAAGGTATGCAGCAATGGTAAAAGAAAACCACTAACCCTTTTCAATCTGATTTCCTCAAATACTCTGTTAATTAAATCTCTGCTTATTATTGTTTCTGAAGAAGTCTTGGTTACACCCAGCCAAAAGTGCTTAAACTTGGAATAAAATTGCTTTGTCCTGGTTCCAGTGTAGTTGGCTCTTCTCCTTCTGTGTTACTGGTTCCTGGTTTGTCATTATGTCTTCAGCTGCCTCTCCTTTTGGAGCTGGGGCCACTGCACCAGGATCAAATGTACTGGAAGCCCTTGCTGGGCAAGTGGGGCCTTTAACAGAACTTGTTCAGCAACTGATACTCTAGATTGTTGGCTTGGCAGCACAGATTGATTCAGAAGGTGCTGGTGAATCCCAGACTGCTTCCATCCCTCCCGGGCAACAATTGCATTCTAACCAATCCTGTGTAGCCATTCAGAACAGGTTTGTTACTGAATTTGTTTCTACCCCAGAGATTTTAAGAACAGTTCCTAGTGAACAGCCTGTTAATCTCTCTGCTTGGTTTAAGCAAAACATCAGCTTTAATCATTATGCTCCAAGATTTAATTGTTCTCTGCGTGAATCTATTGAGTTACTTAAAGTCAATTATTGAAAATAAGAAAATTACAAGTAGAGAACTGTTATTTTATGGAAAGCATTATAATACAGAGAGCACCGAAGGGACTTCACCATTGGAAATTTCCTAATGGGCTTATCCCTGATTCCCCTTTACATACTGAATTAATTGAACTTTTCAACCATCAGGGTTGTGAATTGCTTGAGATATTAATCAATCACAACCAGAAGATGATCGATGGATTATTGCAGGAAGCTACTAATCTTGAAGGGGTTATTCAGGGAGATTTACTTTTTGATCAGTATAAAGATAAGCTTTATAACATTCTTCCTTCCCTTGACAAAATTGTTATTGATGTCCAACGGAGGAAGGAAAAGAAATTTGAATGTGACCGCCTCACCTATTCAAGCAATATGGCCTATCCTAAACCTCCTGGTAACGTGTCACCTCCCAATTCTTCTGCTATTGGTTCTAGTCATGAGAATGATGGGGCTGACAATGTTGATCCTGCCCCTTTAGGCCCAGATCCTCTCAGATGCTCGGAAAGGATCAGCAGAATTCTATGAGGGAGGAAACAAACTGGAATGGTGCTTGCCAATGGCAAAACCAGAGGACGAGGAACTAAGACTGTGTTCTGTTGTTGTGGAGAGTAACCTGGGCAATGACTCAGATGTGTGTTATTCTAATAACTTAAAACAATACAGAACACAAAAGGTGACTTTTTCTTTACAGTTATACAGGCAATGACTTTGATCCCGCTATTGCTGATTTGCTATCTAGAGGCTTTAATTTTGTGCCTGCCACTTGTTCTAAAATTGATGATTTAATCATTGACCTGAAGCTTTTTTTATGTAAAATCAATTTTAGACTGCTGTTTAAAGAGAATACTCAGTTCAGTTTTATTGATGGCTGTTTTAATGGGGTACAGATACATAGAAGGAGTAGTATTTTCAACCCCTCCGTTGGCTGCATCCTTACTTATTTTTGAAAAATGATGTGATTTTAAATTTAGGTCTGTTTTAAGTAACAGTAAGAAGTGTGTAATTAAGAATCTTTCTGAAAGTGAAAATTACCTTCTGTTACAGTTATGCAGAAACAGGTCTATACGTGTTATGAAGCCAGATAAGGGTGGGGGGGGGGTGTTATAATAAATGTCTATTATTATTTAAGCAAAATGTTCCTATATTTGTGTGATTATGATTTTTATGAGGAGACTTCCCTGAATATGGTAAATATTGCCTACGGCAGAATTTATTGGATTTTACAGGATATGGTGGACCAGGGCCAAATTGATATGGACACTTGGTCTTTCCTTAATTTGAAATTTCCTATTACACCTTCCATATTTGGATTGCCTAAGATATATAAGACCATTAAGGACCCTCCCCGAGACCCATAGTGAATGCTTCCAAGTCCAAAACCCATTCTTTGGCTAGCTATGTAGACTTAAAATTGAAGAATGTTTTACAGACCTATCCACATATTTGCAAAGATTCATGGGATTTTTTTGAGTAAGGTATCCTAGATGGAATTTGATGATGAAATTATTTTCTGCACAGTGAATGTGATTAATCTATTTAATAGGATTCCACAAGATGTGGGTCTTGAATGGTTTCATGATTTCTTGACTGAACTTGTTTTCTGTAATAATGACATCAATGTATTAAACCTTTTTATGGAACTTGTGCTGAAGAATAATTTTGTTTTTATTGATGGGGATTATTTTCTCCAGAAAAAAGGTGTTGCAATGAGGGTGGCCTGTGCCCCTATTTTTGCAAACATTTTTATGTTACAATGGACGAAAAAATGTATTTTTAACTTTTTTGAGTAATCTCCACCATGGTGTTTATATATGCAGTTTCTGGATGATATCATTATTTTATGTAAGGGTTTTGAGTATGGATTACAACAGTTTATTGACTATATGAATCAGACCATCTCTTTTCTCAGTTTCACTTATACCTTGAGTAAGACTGATATATCCTATCTGGATGTTCATCTATCCAAAGATGTTGGTAATAGTAGATTCATTAGTAACATTTACAGAAAGCCAACATATTGTAACAGCTTATTACATTTTGATAGTTGCCATCCTATTTTTCAAATAAGGGCATTGTGAAGGCCCAGTTTGTTCACCGTGCTAGGATGATTTCAGTAGATGAAACTTTTGTAAGTGAGACAGGTGTTCTGACTGATACGTTTTTATCCAGGGGGTATACTAGAGATTTAATTGACAGAGTATTTGAGGAAATCAGACTGAAAGGGTTAGTGGGGTCCACGGTGATGTAGCGGTTAGCATTGCCACCTCACAGCAAGAGGTTCTCCAGTTTGATTCTCGGCTGGGGTGCCTTCTGTGTGGAGTCTGCATGTCCTCCCTGTGGTCGCGTGGGTTTCCTCCGGGTGCTCCAGTTTCCTCCCACATCCCAAAGACATGCAGTAGGTGGATTGGACACTCTAAATTGGCCCTAGGTGTGAGTGTGTGCATGCCTTCTGTAGAAGGTTGGGCGCCGGGCTGGCAACTCGACACTGTAAAACTCCACTGCCAATCATGAGCGGACAGATGATCTGCTGTGGCAGCCCCTAACTGGGAAAAAGCCGAAAGAAGAAGAAGAAGACTGAAAGGGTTAGTGGTTTTCTGTCACCATTGCTGCATACCTTAGGAAACAGTGTCTCCTTACCAAATTTAGTAAAGAATAATAACTCTGAGAGGGACTATATTTTGTCTTTTATTGCTACTTTTACCCCTGAAAGTTTGCAAACTTAAAAAAATATTGTGTACCCATTGGCACATTTTTGCCTGTTATAATGAGTTAAAGGAGAGTTACAATTATGGGGTCAAAATGGTTTACAGAAGAGGAAGATGCTTTAAGGAATTTCTTGTAGCTTTGCCACCTACACAACCCTCTTACTCATCTAAACGGATGGGTACTCATAGGATGGGTAATCATAAGTGTGGCTGTTGCAACCAATGTAAACTTCTAATTGAACTAGACAAGGTTTATGTTAATGGCACTTGCATTAAGACATACTTTCATTGTATCTGCAACACTGTTGGTATTGTTCATTTAGCTCTCTGGAAATCATGTAATTGTTTTTATGTAGGAAAGACACAGAGAAAATTCCGTGAACGTATATATGAACATATTTCTGATATTAGGAAGAGGAATGTTCATAATGCATTGACAAGACATATCCTTAAGAACCCTAACCATGAGTTTGGTTTTATTGGGATTGATACTGTGCATAGGGATGCTAGGGGTGGTCCTTGGAATGAGTTAATTGAGCTTGAAGAATTTAGGTGGCAGATTAGACTCAATACTTGTGTATATCCGTGGCTTAATGACAGTGTTTCCATTGCCTGTATTCTTAAATTACGTTTTTATTTGGTTTAATTGAGTTTATACAATTTTTTATGTATGATTAGTTTGTCTTAACAGTGTTTAATATTTGAACATTCATATTTTGTATTTATATTATGTATTATTTTGGGCTGAGAATTTATTTCTTTAATTTTTTGATACAATTTTTGTGTAGGTCACATGATTTTTGGGAGGGGTATTTAAATGGATGTGTTCACACTGCTTATTATTGTTTCTGAGGAAGCCTTTGGTTACACCCAGACAAATGTGCTTAGACTTGGAATAAAATTGCTTTGTCCTGGTTCCAGTGTAGTTGGCTCTTCTCCTTCTGTGTTACTGGTTCTCATTTAATTCATACCAAAAATGTTTTAGGGTACTATTAAGGTACTTAGAAGGGTGACTTGCTTTCTTTTCAGATGATCTGCCTTATTGTGCCCAATCAGCCTTTTACATTGATTTCTTACAGCATAATGATCATTCCAATTCAATGAATCTTTCAGGGATCTGTAGGATATCTAGGCTTCTGCTTTCAAAGTAATGAGCTTGTAAA
>NC_056727.1:1254501785-1254576785 GCF_019279795.1 Protopterus annectens
AATCTTAGAATCACTTACTATATTCCAGCAGAAGTAAATGTAAATTTGTTCATGTAAACAAACAAATGTAACAACATTTTTATATGAAGAATATGTAATGTCCAAGGCCTTACATTTATTATTGTCTTGTACAGTGAAGGTGAATCATACTTCTATATCTCATGCATGGCTTCACCTCTGATGACTGTGCCTGTGACATGGTTCATGGGAAAATGAGTGTATAGTGCAAAGATTACTAGGACAAGAAGTATATGCCAGATGGTGTGCCCCAGATGCACATCTAATAGAGAAATTACAGTAGCAGTATTCCAAAATGAAACCAAAAAAACCTCTGGCATACAAGAAATGTGTGTTAGGGCATCCATCTTGATTAAATAAGTGTTTCTTTTGAAAACTGCATGAAAACTAATTAGTGGTTCAAAACTCAAAACCATTTTGCTGAAACCTGCTAATTTTCTATGGTGATACTAATATTTTGGTGTGAAAGTATATGTAGATGGGGACTGAAAGTGATCAAAACAGCTGATATTAAGGACATTATGACAGTTGTTTTGACCCTTGCAGACAATTTTTATTTCCTTGAATTAAATAAATATTTTGGAACTTGGTATCTATCTAAATACATTCAATTGAACGGTCTTTACATGTCACTAGAAACACATTCTCTGTTTTCTACTTCCATGGCTTACACTAAATAATTAAATGATAGAATGAAAACAGCAGTGATTGCAGTCATATACAGGTTTGATAAGGCCAAAAAAGGTTAAAAAGAAATGCACGTCAAAGTACAAAAGTGCTGGAAAAGGGTCTGAAAGTTCAGTTTTCCTGATGGCATCCCACTGTAATGTATTTTGCCAAGATTTTTGAAACCAAAGAATCAACGTTCATGTTGATTTTGACAATATTTGTGATGGTTTATTATACCAGACTCTGTTGGCACAGCATTAAAATTGATGATATTCCTACTGATTTCCACTGAAGGGGAAACCTTTTGAATGTCTGTATTTATATCAGATTATGCAACTTTATGTAAAAAAATCTGTAGACAAGCACTTATGTCTTTATGATATGTTAATTTGGACTCCCTAGCAGTCATGTATGAATCATCAGGATTTTTCAATCTCCCCTAATGCTGTAATGCGAATAGTGTCAGTAGTAAAGTGTTAATGTTTTATATAAACAGATTTCTAACGGTAGTTCATCTAGGTCAAAGGATGTTGTTATCTCTCTGCACCCTACCCTAATTAAACCATTTATTGAGTATAATGCCCCTTTCAACATGTTCCTAGCTAGATGTAGCATGCAGCTAGAAAGGCACCAAACACAACAAAGGTTCCTGATGAAAAATATTGGCATAAAAACCTTCGCTACCAAGACAGACTACAAGTCCTATTCCTATCCTTTGTTTCTTACAGATTCCTGACTGGCATTCCATGTCATCAAAAACCTCACCTTAATGAATCTCTTATACCCTCACATGACAGATAGTTACACAAAGACTCAAACCAAAGATGTGAACCTCTTCTGGCATATAATAAAACAAGTTGGAGGGACATATTCATTACTCAATATTAGTCACATCTCCGGAGCAAATTACCCCTGCATGTTAAGCAGAGTGACACTATTGCCTCCTTCAAGACTAGCCTTGATGAGTGAATAGTAAGCCCTGAGGTCATCCCTCGCTTGACATGTTTTTCCCTCCTGGAAGTGTGGGGTATACCTTGAGGGTATTATTTGACAAGGAGTGCTTCATGGTTTTCAGACGTATTTGTCTTCTAGTTCCTATGATCCTATAAACAGTACATTAAACATATGAGTAAATACAATTTATCATGTGAAAGTGCTAACAAAACAAGCTAGCACAAAGCAGGAGAAATATACAAAATTCATTTGTAGACTTTATCATTAGTAAGGTAGCAGTGTCAGTCCTGCCCCCGGATTTACTAATCTTCCATGCAGGACTAATCTAGTCCTGCACTGAAGCGGCAGTTTAAGAAGAGAATGGCAGCGCCATGCATATTAATGAAGGCGCGCTGCCTGAGCTCCAAATCCTACACTGAGTGTGGATGAGTGCAGGGGGTGTGTCTGAGAACAGAGCTCTCAGAATAAACATGCCCCTGCAAAGTAGAACAGAAGAAAGTGTAAATAAATGATGGAGACCACTCATAGGTGTCCGCATATCCCCACCAACAGTCCCCATGTGTTCAACAGCAACAGTACATTGAAATAAAATGAAGAAACCCTTGTATTTATTTTTTTTAAAACCCAGAGTACAGCTAACCGTAGGTGCGTGGGTTTGCCCATCGCTTAGCTACGGTTAAAGCAGCTGAAAAGGCTGAAGAGGATAACAAGGGACATATATGCAAATGAAGCAGCACAGCAATAGTGCAGTGGTTAGAGCATCTTCCTAACAAACAGGCATTCCCAGTTCGAGTCCCACTACAGCACATATCATTTTCCACTGTGAAATCTGTATACGAACATATTTTATCATCTTTTCGCCGTATAACCGACATAATAACATTTAAATGTGAACTGGAGTACTGCATGAAATGCATATGTGAAGTGCCAGTGTCGTAATGAATAAGATACTAGTAAGCAGGTTTAAGCACAAATAAGCAGTAGTAAGCGTGTCTAAGTGTGTTTGCATGGGGTAAGCATTGCCTAGACAGATTAAGCAAAGTAGAAGCTAACTGAGTGTAAGAAACTGTAACCAGAGGTTAGCAGTGCTTACCGTCACACAAACCCACGCAAACCCGCTTACCACTGCTTTAAATTGCCTTAATCACTCTGGATCCAACGGCCCATGTTCTGCCCAGCAACAAAATAAACTGTGTCTGCAAGGCTCAAACTCCAGACCCTGTACACTTCAGTCACAGTAGTTAACCACTAAGCCATCATAGCAATAGATATGAATCAGGCATCAGCAAACTAATCCTCACCATAGGAAAATCAAACCAAACATGTGAACTGAATCTATGTACAGTGTGAAGTGGTATAACCTGCTACATAACATAAATATGTGAACTGGAGTACTGCAGTAAGGCCAGATGTGAGGTATTATTGCAATAAAGTGTTGAAGTTCCCAGGATCCCATACAGCATATGTACACATGAATCAAGGATACAAGACACATATATAACATGCAATGAAGAAGACATCAGTGCCAAAAGGCAAATATCATGCAAATCGAATATTAAGCACCGCTAAGTGTTGCACAGCACTGCTACCCAGACTACTGGCAGGATAGTACCAGTGGAAGAAACAGTGTCAACCTGCAAAGTCTAATCTTAAACAAACGCTTGTCATCCCTAGCGGGACGACCCCAAAAATTCTGCTAAAAAGAGTCCTCAGGGTAACATACCATGCCTTACAGGTAAGCAAAGAAGGGTATGTATATTCACGGACTGAATGTGTGGGAACCCTGAAGATCCATGGGGTGAGACAACTTACATGATGGGTCCCGAGAAGTGGAGAGTGGGCAATGTGTAGTGGCGTGGTGAAATTTGGATGGAACCTGTAGAAAGGATGATTGATGTGGAGGAGGGAGGGTGTGGAGAGAATGATGGGTAAGACATTATGGGCCGAGGCGTGCAGGGGTTGGATGGACCCGTTCTAATGGGACCGCCCCATGGATGTAAGCAAGAAAGGAGGAGGGAACAGGAAGGTAACTGAGACATACCATTTTCCATGGCAAAGCACATTATGAGTAATATGTATGTTGCATAACCCATGCAATAACATATATATATATATATATATATATATATATATATATATATGAACTGGAATACTGCTGCCATGAAAGAATATATATATATATATATATATATATATATATATATATATATATATATATATATACACATATATAACCTAGAGTAGTGCAGGAAATGCACATGTGAGGTGTCAGTATCATTATGCATAAAGCAATAGTTAGGTTAAGCAGCACGAAGCAATAGTAAGCATATGTCAGCACTAGTAAGTGAGCTTAAGGCTGTGTACGCGGGTTTGCATGAAGGTAAGCACTGTTAATTTCTGGTTACAGTGTCCTACACCCAGTAAGCTTTTAAATTGCTTAACCTGTGTAGGCAGTGCTTACCTCCATGCAAACCTGCTTACAACTGCTCAAAAGTACCTTAATCACACTGTATCCAACAGCCCTTGTTCTGCCTAGCAAAAAAATAAACTGCCTCTGCAAGGCTCAAACTCGGGATCCTGCACACTATAGTCACAGTAGTTAACCACTAAGCCATTATAGCAATTGATATGAAAGAGGTATCAGCAAACTAATCCTCACCACAGGAAAATCAAACCAAACACGTGAACTGAATCTATGTACAGTGTGATGTTGGATAACCTGCCACAGAACATAAATATGTGAACTGGAGTACTGCAGTAAGCATAGATTTGAGGTGTTTTTGTAATAAAGTGTAGAAGTCCCCAGGTCCCCATACAGTGTATGTACACATGAATCATGGATACCAGAGACATATATAACCTGTAATGAAGAATAAATCATTGCCAAATGGCAAATATAGTGCTAATTAACTATTAAGCAATGCTAACTGCAGCATAGCTCAAGATAGTAAGTGTAAGCAATGTGTAGGGGAGCCAATTCAATCTGCCTAGTGATATACCTCTTTGAGCAGTGCCAACCTCATGTAAGCAGGTCTGCCCATAGCTTAGCCTTTTCAAAACTGGCCAATCATGGGGAAGTGCAGGAAAATTTCTGTATTTAAACCCCATAGGCAGGAATACTTCCCATAACTGGTTGTAGCTTCCTACTGCAGGCAGAATGGCTGGTGTGGGTGAAGGCACTCAATTTAGAGTGCAGCGCTAGGGCATCCAGGAGTCAAAAATCATGGTATGGCACCTGGTAAAACACCATGATCAAAGACTACTGCAGGGCCAGTACCAGGGCTTGCAGTATAAAATGGAGGCCTGGGACAGTCTCACCCGTGATCTTACCAGTGCCACAGGTATCCCCCGGACTGGTGAGCAGGTCAGGCACCACCATGCTGACCTGAAGTGACGGAGGGGGGAATGTACTGGAACAGTGGAGCCAGAAGTCTCGGCAGATGCCCAGTGCTCCAGTACTAAGTACTCATTCTACTAAGTAGTAAATAATTGCCTAGCTTGTGTATACTATGGATAGGTATGGCTAAGTATCACTGCATTTCTCTGACAGCTGCAGATGAGCGGGCTGTGAACCAACAGGCCAGTGATGCTAGGCTGCAAAGGCTGCATCGCGAGGAAGGTTAGTAATCAGTCTGCATGTACTGTTAACAAATAAATATAAGACCCTTAGAAAGTGTTGTACCAGTAGAAATAAATGTGCAATTGTCTGTGAATAAAGGTATAACCCCTGGAGTGCTTCTGTTTACTCTTCTGTCATATGTTGGCAATCTGTTCCATACTATAAATAGTACTGTTGTATCATAAGCAGTGTCACCCACACCATGGTATGCAGATAAAATGAGCATGAAGTCCTGCATAACAATGTTGGAAGTGCCAAGAGGTCAGTCATATTGTACAAGTTAGGGAGACTTAGACAGAAAACAGTCAAAAGCTTTACATCAGTTCCCTGATAGCACAGTGTACTGTGATGTTAGCTATAATATTTTGTCAAACACAACAGGTGTTTGAATCCTAGGAGTGCTACTAAGTTGTATGCATATTCATACCCCACAACTGTTCCAATCTGTCCAGCATGTCCAGATAAATGGCCCATATAAACAGCTTGGTACCCTGTTCCCCTGAAAATCCAGTGTGATGATCCAAGAAATGTAGGCAGCTGTCAATGACATATAACTGATAATCAAACGTGTACATAGTCAGAGAATGTATACGGGAACAAACCTGTCATTCTAGCACCTCAGCCAAAGTGTATGACAGCAGTTCTCAACATATGTTGCATTAACAGCTGCAGCCTGTCACGCCTGTATGTAAGACACATGTAACATATATAATAATTTATAAACATACCAGTGTACAATATAAGGCCATTGTGTAGTGTAATAATACATGTAAGGGAAAGACCAGTGACTGAATGTTGTGAAAACTACAAGGATATATTAATTGTTAATTGAACTCTCTCTCTCTCTCACCCCTACCATATGTGCATAATAACCCAATGACACTCCTCAACTGGTATGTGTACACTCCAGACATTTGTTGGGACATATGTCCTAATCGTTTATAAATATTCACATTTGTTTCTATGCATGTGCCATGTGAAACTACACCCATATTGGTGGCTTGTTGCCATCAATGAAACCTGCATGCTCCTGTAATGGCCACTGTTGTTCCATATATGTATGTGTTTTACTTGCTCTGCAACTGTGTTAAATCTGGTGTGTCAGATCAATGGGAATAGCTATGCATGCTGTTATAACTAATTCTGAATGCTGTTGACTGTTACTAACCCATATCTGTCATACACCTGTGACAACACAGCTCATATGGGAAGGCCGGTCCCAGCGGTCCCACCTGTCCCACCAGCACATCTTGGGGCCCAGCCTGGGACCTCCTCCTCCGTTGGCCCTGCACCACCTTTGGGTGGAACCACTGCAAGGGATGGGTCTCGCCTCCCCCTCAGAGCGGGCATGGAGGGGAATCTGCCACCTGTCAACAGTTGCAGGCCATGGTGCATAAGGAGCTTGATCTGGAGTATCGAGAGTGGCTACGCAAGCTTGAGGACCGAGTGGCGCTATTAGAGGGTGAGCCTGCCCCTCTTACCAGCCCTCAGCACAGCCACCTTCGGGGCTGTGAAGGTACAGTGGTGACTGCCCATGGGTGGGGACCTCAGTCCCACTGTTTCCAGTTGGGAGCTCACGGGCGTGCGACTTCCATACACCCCTCCCTGTCCAATGTGTTTACCTCCACATATGTCATATACCGGCCCTGTATGTGTCTTGTGTGTCTTGTCTTTTAACCTACCCAACCTACCTCCCCAAATATACCTACCACCACTCCCCAACATCCCACTCTGACCTGAAAAAATTAAAAAAAAAGGGCAATCTGTTCCCACAAAAAAATCTTGCCCCATACATAGCTGTCCATTTCACACACATGTCCACTGGACACATGTAATCTGGTCTAATTGGCATCACAATTAATATATGTTGTCCTCACCCCTCTTAAAAACACCAACGACCAGCAAACCACGATACTCGACACCAGACACCAGAATAAATTCCAAATGATATTTATTATATTAACATATTCAATATCACCAGACCAGTTTCGGCTATCCAGCCTTCCTCAGTGGATTAGAAAAACTCTTTAAAACACAGATTGCTCTCAAATATTTATATTGGTCACTGACCAATAGAAACAATGGTATAGCCCAACCTAGTGGATGGAGTATTTCAGTGCACATGATAGTTACATCTTAATCAATAAAAAGCAAACAGTTCTGATACATATTTGCAATCTATTACATTGAGAAGCCCAAAAACATGAATATATGAATGTTGTCAATTAAAGAACATAGGTAGGAAAACCCTTAATTTGAATGTGAAAAATGCTAACATATCCTATGTATCTAAACTGTGTATGTTATTTATTATTTTTTACATTCCAACATATTATATGTGTAAACTAATTCAGTGTATAAAACAAACAACTATACCTTATATATGTATATATATTTGAAAGAAATAATATACATATAGAATAAAGTATTCAAACAATAGCTCAAAAGAACCTATTCCACCTACATGAAGCTCTGAAGTCAAATGAACTGACAGTTCATGACATATTTACTTATAACTGTCTGATATATTATATATCTGCCTGAATATATGCTCTATGATATTGTTATCACTATATACTGAATTAGTTGTAACTAAGATTGCTCTCAAATATTTATATTGGTCGCTGACCAATAAAAACAATGGTATAGCCCAACCTAGTGGATGGAGTATTTCAGTGCACATGATAGTTACATCTTAATCAATAAAAAACAAACAGTTCTGATACACATTTGCAATCTATGACATTGAGAAGCCCAAAAACATAAATATATGAATGTTGTCAATTAAAGAACATAGGTAGGAAAACCCTTAATTTGAATGTGAAAAATGCTAACTTATCCTATGTATCTAAACTGTGTATGTTATTTATTATTTTTTATATTCCATCATATTATATGTGTAAACTAATTCAGTGTATAAAACAAACAACTATACCTTATATATGTATATATATTTGAAAGAAATAATATACATATAGAATAAAGTATTCAAACAATAGCTCAAAAGAACTTATTCTACCTACATGAAGCTCTGAAGTCAAATGAACTGACAGTTCATGACATATTTACTTATAACTGGTAATCAATAGGTCGTTTGGCATGGACTGTGGGTTATATGTTCAAGCAGACTTGATAAGTCAAATATAGAATAATAAAAAATGGATTTTACCATTTTTTCAGAATTGTTTGGGGACTGCTTAGAATCCTATAACCATTATTCATACATGCATATTGACATTACGTCTTGGATTTTATTTTCTATACTGTGTATTCAAGCCACAGTTATTATTATATATAGGATGATATTCATCTTAGTTACAACTGATTCAGTATATAGTGATAACAATATCATGGAGCATATATTCAGGCAGATATATAATATATCAGACAGTTATAAGTAAATATGTCATGAACTGTCAGTTCATTTGACTTCAGAGCTTCATGTAGGTGGAATAGGTTCTTTTGAGCTATTGTTTGAATACTTTATTCTATATGTATATTATTTCTTTCAAATATATATACATATATAAGGTATAGTTGTTTGTTTTATACACTGAATTAGTTTACACATATAATATGTTGGAATGTAAAAAAATAATAAATAACATACACAGTTTAGATACATAGGATATGTTAGCATTTTTCACATTCAAATTAAGGGTTTTCCTACCTATGTTCTTTAATTGACAACATTCATATATTCATGTTTTTGGGCTTCTCAATGTAATAGATTGCAAATGTGTATCAGAACTGTTTGTTTTTTATTGATTAAGATGTAACTATCATGTGCACTGAAATACTCCATCCACTAGGTTGGGCTATACCATTGTTTCTATTGGTCAGTGACCAATATAAATATTTGAGAGCAATCTGTGTTTTAAAGAGCTTTTCTAATCCACTGAGGAAGACTGGATAGCCGAAACTGGTCTGGTGATATTGAATATGTTAATATAATAAATATCATTTGGAATTTATTCTGGTGTCTGGTGTCGTGTATCGTGGTTTGCTGGTCGTTGGTGTTTTCATGACTGTGGTCTGACCGTGCACGCCATCCTTGTGAGGCATTAAGTTTGGTTGTCCTCACCCCACTCCCAGGGGTTTGATGGTCCAAATGTACCTGCAAATATAGTGTATATGCACATCTGTTGCTGTAGACAAAATGGATAGCTATGGACCTTTCCTATACCCTTCATGCACATGCCTAGCTATTTTCCCTACTGTTTTACCCTCTTTGTGCCCCGTTTTTCACCACTTTCCTATCAACCCCTTTTTCTTTTCTTTTCTTTTAAACGAATTAGCATGGAGGTAAGTGTCAGTAAGCACTGCTAAGCAGCGGTAAGTGGGTTTGCGTGGGTTTGAGTGGGGGTCAGCTATGCTTACACAGGTTGAGAGATTTGAAGCTAACTGACTGTAAGAAAACATAAGCGGAGGTTGGCAGTGCTTGCCATTGCGCAAACCCGTGCAAACCTGCTTACAACTGTTTAAAAGTGCCTTAATCACTCTGTAGCCAATGTCCCTTGTTCTGCCCAGCAACAAAATAAACTGCCTCTCCAAGGCTCGAACCCAGGACCCTGCACTCCATACACAAAGCGATTTACCACTCTACCATGGCTGATATATATAACCTAAAGTTTTCACAAACATATCATGCAGCATAATCAGTCAACAGTACAGGAAATTTATTATTATCATACCACACAACCTGTTAATGCAAGAAGTTTGGACAAAGTATACCACACTGTGGGTACAAATTAGGGATATAGGTCAACTAATGCTCTAATACACTTAAAATGTTGCTAGTTACACAGTTATATGTATTAGAACACATATGTAGAAGGAGATGAAGTCTGAAACACAAAAGTGTTACCACTAGTTACTGACTTCAGTGCTGAGATCATCCATGACAATTGCCAAATGAATGAGGAACAGGCCAAAATATGAGCTGAACATGCATGGACATATGGACAGATATATATCTGTAAATATAGACAGATAGACAGCTATATGTATATATAAATATATAAATATATATATATATATATATATATATATATATATATATATATATATATATTAATGTATGACTCACAAATAACCATATAACATTAATTGTATATAAATACATACATATGTTCATATATATAGATATAGTCATATGAGATATATATAGGTGCATACACATACACACACACAAAAGGTATCAGTAGCCATACATATGTAGAAGTAGTGTGGACGTACTGGGTGTAAAGTATATCCCTGAGCCACAAGCCCTTCAAATGGCACCTGTGAAATGTGTAGTGTGGCAACCATTCCCACAAATGAGAATACTGACATTAAACATATACCCACCCACAATTCAAAGGACATGGCATGACACACAGGTATGCATACACAGATAACCTTTATTAGTGTACTATACAATAATGTATGCCAGTACTTACATCACATAAGGTTTGAAATATGTAATCAGTGATGAATGCAAGGCCCACACAAAACACTAGATGCAAGCAATGTGTATATATACCATACTATGCTGTCCAGGCCAAGGCCTTCAATTAGTACAACAGTAGAAACAGGATTTGCCTTCAGGATACGTAACAATCAACAATTACAGATGTAGTTCAGCAGCCTCCAATTACACCCTGTAGTCAAGCCCTAGGGGGAAAAGTAGCACTTGTGTTAATGTCATAGTATCTTGTACATAACATTGTGTAACCTAACATCTCACTATCACACTGAATGACCCTCGTCTTAACAGTTATATCTCTGAAAAGGTGTCATAGCCTAGGTTAATGGCATAGAACCCCCCCATAAAAGGCTGTACAAGGGCAAGGAACACTGTGTACCACACACTTACCTCTGGAATGTACAATGGCACATATGTGTTCTCCAGCTGTTGCCCCCATATATATGGACTTGGCCCAACAGTTGGTGTGGGAGTCCATGACATGACTGGGATGATAGCAGTAATGCTAGTGGTAAATAATGATAGGCCATTACCTAACAACCCTTCCTGTATCACAGCAGCACAAATACTGGCATATATGGGGAGTTCAGAGGCAGGAACATAGGGCCATATTTGCATTATTGCTGTTACACACCCTGGAAATTGCTGGTGTTACAGGATTCATTGCAGCATACCCTTATGCAGCAATACAACATTGGGATAGAAATGGATGTAGCCATGTACTGATAGCACTCAACAGACAGAATGCCACAGATATATCTGGGACAATACCTGTGTGGTGCACAGACAAAACCTAACAGCCAATCCCCTGGTATCATATGGATAGGCCCAGAGTTGAGAACTATGCAGACAGACAACATTCCATGAAAAAGTACCATATACACAGAAACCCTGCAAGAACAGCAAGATACAATGCACACAACAACACTACTCATGCTGTCTGTAGGTCTGAAACCTTACCCAAATGTGGATTTGGCCTGTGTCTGCAGGTTCTGCAGTAAGAGGTATTGCTACCTGCTGTTTGTAACACTGATGTCCACACACAGGAAGGATGTCATCCATACTGTAAAGGTGAAGGAACAACACCCACAGAAGCCAGCAATTTATAGTACAGGGTTGCCAGGACACTGGTTATCTGAAGTACTACACAGCAAGCTGCATGCAATTAGCAACTGGTGGACACTGACTCGTGCAGTGGCCATCACCTGATCAAGTGCAATACCAACAAAAGCATACTGTAATCTATTCAAACCAGCTCAATCACTCTATGGGAGAGACTGAGAGAGAGAGAGAGAAAACAAAAAAAAAACAAACAAACAAACAAAAAAACTTAATTCAAGAAAGGTCACAAAGCTCAGGGTTGTGCTACAGCAGAAAAACATACCAGGTATGTGAAACAGATATGCATTTACTTGCATGTAGTATATGGCATAGAATAATAGGATGTATAATGTGAAATGATGTATATGTGCCATCATTACTTGTTCCTGTAATGATGTTCTGCTCAACAACTGCACTGGACAGTAGTGTCAGTCCCTCTGGGCAGTGGGACATACCTGTCAAATGTGCAGACCAGCAGTGAATGGCAAAGATGTGACCAATGATATCTGTGTTCTGTAAATTACTGTGGCCAACAGCTGGTGGGGGTATTAATACTGCCATGATAGACACATGGGTGAGAGACCACACTACATGCAGGACAGTCATGTTCAAGTGTAGCATAGCATGCCCACCTGCCATAGCAGTATAATATGCTTATCTAAAATGTGTCACCATATATACTCCATTAATATTAGTCTGTGTTCACATCAGACGCCTGTCTGTGTTGCAGCAAGGCAGAACAGTTCAGCTGTGAAGTAAAGAGGGTTACATGAGTGTGGTTCAGATGTTCGTATGCACCCCACATACAGATACATATATGTGTGATACTTATTCACAGCTGTGTATGTCTACAGAACCTCAGACTGTTATACATTTATATAGGTATATAAACAACACATAATGATATCTACACATATATGTACATATGTATATATACACGCACATATATATATATATATATATATATATATATATATATATATATATGTGTGTGTGTATACAGACACATATATATATATATATATATATATATATATATATATAATATATATATATATATATATATATATATATATATATATATATATGTGTGTGTGTGTGTGTGTGTGTGTATGTCACACACACACACACACACACACACACACACACACACACACATATATATATATATGTATGTATATGTATGTATATATATATATATATATATATATATATATATATATATTTATGTCAATACATGTCCCCTGCCATGACATGTGTGAGGGAACATCATACATCAATACACAACATACCTACTCACTAGTACATGGCTGCAAGATGGTGTGTGGAGTGTGGTGTGTAACCCATGTTGGGAACACATAGCAATTGTTTGAGAAGGTGGGATATATATGTTGTTGAAGGGTATTAGGCACATATTGGTATGTAGGTCTGGTTGGGTGACAAACAGGACAGCATACAGGGCTGGTATATGACACACGTGATGGTTAAACACTGTGGGCAGGTAGTTACATTTGGAATGTGGAGGCCATTGAGCCCCCACATGGGAACAAAGAGAACATGGTGCCCACCCATGGACAGTCATGACAGCATCTACATGGACATAAAGGTGCCTGGGCTGTGGGCTGGGCAGGAGGAACATGCATATTGAACCTTGTGCATGTGTACTGCATGCAACTAGGTGATGTAGCACATACCCCATGTTTCTGTGGAGCTCCCTATGCAAAAGACCCTTGACCTAACTGGGTGACAGACATGTCTGTGTGTGCTCCATGGGGGACACACCATCCACTGAGGTGGTTCCACATGAAGGTAGTGATGGAACAGTAGATAATGAGGTTCCGTGGTGGGTCACGGATGTGATGTGGACTGGTAACATGTGCACATTAGGTGGGAGTGGTATTCCTACTGGTAAATAACCCCTACACATACTGGTGTGTAACTGTCATGGAACATATGTGGGTTGTAATAGTCCACACAATCCCGGAACATGTCCAACAGCATGCATAGATATTCCCAATATCACAGAATGGCAGATATGCATAGCATCTGAACAACACTCATGTAACATAGCAGGCATACCACATGCTATGTGGAAACATAGTGGCAGTGACAATGGCATGAAGGTGAAATACTCTGTAACAGCCCAGCAACTCTAGTGTCCCCACAGGGAGCATGTCTATAAACACATAGCAGAAAGTGTTGTACAATACAATATATGACCCAATGGTACATATACCAGAGACATACCACTAGCGTTGTGTGAACATTAAGTTGGAGCTGATATGGTGGCAGGATACTGATATGTGTATTGTATTATGGTGAACTTGACATATAGGTTGCTCAGACATATTTCCATAATTATGTCTTTCAGGGAGTATGGTGCACTTGAGGAATCCCACCTACAGTGCCACTGAGGATGAAATTATAATCACCAGCATCATCCAGAACTACCAACTGTTGTTCTCATGGACAAGCCAGGACCAGCAGGAGAGAGCAGCCATGTGGAATGATGTGATCCGCAGGGTGAATGAGGTTGGGATGCACAGCCGTACATATGATCAGGTCCGCCACCATTGTAGTGACCTGCTCCACCATGTACATTGCCATGCCGCTGTTGTGCGGGGTGACCATCTTGCAATGGAGGGGGGGGCATAACATCCACCCCCCCCTCACCAGAGTGGAGGAGCTGCTCATGAGCCTGGTAGCACCTGCCTGCCCAAAAGAACTACAGACTTATACAGTCATGGAGGTGGGTGCTACACATGGGAGCGCTACAGAATCCTGAAAGCCCAAAATCCTGAAGACCAAAATCCTGAGGCCAAAATCCTGAAAACTCAAAATACTGAAAACTCAAAATCCTGAATGTCATACACAGAGCAGTTGAACATGCTACACATAAAGACATCCCACTCCCTATGCAAACACACACTCCAGGGTCCTAAACCTCATCAACACATTACACAGAACATACTGGTGGGAAAGGGCCCTGTTCTGGGGAATCACCACACTCTGGAATGGACTACCCATACATGTCAAGCAATGCTACTCATTGTCTCTCTTTACAGAAACACTTGACAACTTGATGGGAAATGGGGAATTCACCCTGGGTAGTATGTCTGTGCCACAGCCTGACAGGGGCACAGGGGAATAACATTAGTGAGTGGTGCATGGTTGGGAACTCCTGTGGCTAGGCTTATGTAGGCCCCAGGACCAATAGACCAGTACTCACCTATGAACCTATGTGTACCACAGGCAACATCAGCCAGGGCTCAATAATGGTCAATAATGGTCTTTACACTCACCATAGGTACAGTGCATTGTGTCTGTGGTCGGTCTAATGGTAGTCTATCACTCATACATACACCACTGATGATGACATCTGTGAATACACATCAAGCATTCACTAAACACGTGTCCACATGTGATCCAGAAACACACAGAGGCTGTGAGCAGCAGCGGAAGCACAACTGACACACAGATACACATCCTGCAATGGTGTGTACACCTGTGATGTTTGGTGCAGAGTATATGCCAGGGTGCTAAACAGATGCACAGCAATGCTGTGGACATGGGTGCAGTGAGTTCCAGGGGGAGGGCCATCACCCACTAACAGAAGCCATGCATCACATACATGTATAATGTTGGTAACGGGGATTGACTACATTTGCACTGCATGCTGTTGAGTGCCAGATGTCTTGCACATTGACATGTGTGTAATTACAGGTTTGTGTGTGATACTGTACTGCACCATCACCTGCTATTGTGTGTGTTATAGGGGTGCGCGAGCTGTCTGTAGGTGCTGTCTGGTGGAGTGTATGGGTTGCCATGTATGTCGACTGCATGTGTGTATATTTGTGTGTGTGGCCATGTCTGCACACACACATGTGTGTCTGTGTGTGTGTGTGTGTGTGTGTGTGTGTGTGTGTGTGTGTGTGTGTGTTTGTGTGTATGTACTGTTTAGCGGCGATGTACAGGTCTTACAGTCTGTTCCCTGTTTTCCCCTCACAGGTGGCGAGGTGGGGCTGGGTCCCCCCCGCAGGGAATCTGATGTCACTGATGCAGACAGTGACCATGAGGATAGGTGTTGAGGCACAGGAAGGATCATCAGGGGCTGCCGCTGGGCCACCAATTGACAACCCACACATATCCACCCCATCCGCCCCATCCACCCACACAGTCACACTGCCTCTACATACCTCATCACTGTTGGCCTTAGCTGAGCGGCAGTCTAAGGCTGGCATTGGCCAGAACAGTGTGGTATCTATGGCATGTGTCAGGACACAGCAGCCTGATGTCTGGTCAGGTATCACATAGGCAGATGTTCAGGGATGCTCGTTGGAGCACTGCTGGTCATCATGCCCTTGGCAGACATGCCACATCTATTTCAACCACACGCATGTTCCAGACTGTCATGGAGGCACAGGCACGAATGGAACGGTACACCAGGCAGGGTCTAAGGGTGCAGAGGGCTCATCACACCTTTTTAACTGACAGCATCTGTGACCTAGCAGGTGCTATCTATAATTACACCGAGGTCATGGATAGACGGTGGGGTGAGACATTGGATCTCATCCACAATGTCATGTCCATGCATCAGGACAGGACGGGATGGTTGCAATGGCCACATGGATGTATGCCAGCAACACCAGCAGCTGGAGGTTGCCGTGGACGTCCCACCAGTCACAGCTGCTCCCGTAGTGGCAGTACCAGCTCCAACACTGTGGGGGTGCTGTCCACAGACTGTCATAGCAAACCATGTGCATGTGGCCCTGGCCAGTCCCAGGAGGAACCTGGATCCAGTGGATGTCTGTCAACCTCGGGTGGCAGTACTCAAGCTGACTTTGCACCTGATACTGCCTGTAGCACCCCTGCCAGGCACAGGTCCTGTGTCCATGACCAGAGATGGTGAACTGCAAACCCTGCCAGGTACAGTGTGCAGCTGTCTCACAATTCCCTGTATAGGGCAGCCCCATGGAGGAACTGTGTGCCTGCACACTCACACACTTAAACAACAAACCTAGGGCAACCACATACCTGTACACACGACATCACCAGTGGCCCATAACAGTACTCTGCCCCCCACACACACACGCACACACACACACACACACACACACACACACACACACACACACACACACGCACACACGCACACACGCACACACACACACACACACACACACACACACACACACACACACACACACACACACACACACACACACACACACACACACACACACCCATGCACATGCATGCGCGCACACACACACACACACACACACACACACACACACACACACACACACACACACACACACACACACACACACGTGTTGTCAATTGTATGACTCAGCCTAGGCCTCTGGCAAACCAACAACACACCCTGTGTATATAATGATACCTATGCCACTCCCTGACATCCGTAACATCGATGCAGGGACAGGCTAACATGGTGCTGATGCACTGGGTGACTGTACAACAGTTTAGCAATGGAATGATGTGTAGCATGTTGTCAGCAGTAAAGTGAAATGCTAATATCTTGGAAGGTGTAGCTGTGCAGCCATGATGCATCATAGCTGTAATTAACAATGTTGTATTGTTGTCACCATTATCTATTCTGATTGTGTTGTGTTTGTCCATGTGCTACATGGCTGATGGGTGTAGTGGTGTCAGCAGGCCTTCTACAGTGGACACCAGTAAGTGTAGTGGGTGGTACACATGCTATGGCTGGGTACAACACAGAGAGCCTTTGGTATGGATGCAGTACAGGTACAAGACTATACACATGGAGGTATGTCCCCATGCAGGTAACACATGTGTTGCACATGTAATCCCACCAAGACAGAATAGGCACAACCACACATTGCTATATATGCAGTCTGCAATGTGGATGACATTGAACATGTTAACAGCAGGGTATATGTCCCTCTCCCCACTCTACTGCAATCCTCACCTAAGTAACATGTGTGTGCCAATGCCGGTGGCATAGCACTACCCTTAAGAGGGTGTGAGGTGCTCAACTACTGTGAATGGTGTAAACAACAACTAACAACCTAATTACATACACTGTACAGTATTACAGACAGTTATGTGGGGGGATAGACACAACAGTAACTGCAATAATGGCAGATGTGTCCACAATAGCCACACCCAATGAGTTATAGCAACCCCAGTAGTGCTGCACACCTCTACAGTGTGGAGGAGGGCATTAACACATCTATGACCTGTGAAGGACTGTATGTCCACGGGATGGCACCTGTGGAATGTTGGCATTTGCCAAGCAGTCCTGGTGGAAACATATTCTGTGAATAGAGGTAGATCCCTTAACAACTACACACATTTCTACATGTGGGATGGTGTGCAAAAAGCCTGCTATGATCTACATAGGCATTGCGCACCTCCTAACCCTCATCTACACCTGTCATGATTGGGTAAAGGAGGTATACCAGGTTCAGGTTGTATTCTCTGCCTTTGACAAGTCCAGCATGGGGGGGTCCCATGTGTTAAGATTACCAGTGACATTGGCCATGGGTTCATTGTTGATATATTCCATGTCCCTGCAGACCAGAGTCATCAGGCTACTGGGTGGTAGTTCCCAGCTAACATGGTGGATTTGTGGTCGTCCTTGCCAACATTGGTGAATCCATTGTCAGATGTAGGCCTATTGGATTGTATGAGGGATCCCAGCTACTTAGTGCGCCTGCCCAGGGGGTTACCCCAAGCATGACACGTCACTTGACTGTACTGCATGATATGTTAGTAATGCCAGCCTGAAATCTTACAGGCAGGATGGAGTGCTGTTAACATGTACTGCCCTTGTCGTGTAGGGTCCTGGTTATGGGATCTGCTAAGGATGGTATTGTATTGCAGGCCAGACGTGTTTGGCTGGGGGGGAATACCTATCCATGCCAGATGTATGTTGTTTGGGTCTCTCAATCCCATCAATGGTGCATGTGGACATATATGTTGTGGTTATGTTCCCAGTTTCATCTACAGATGTATGTTCATATATACCTATATTGATATATATGTGTTCACCTTTGAAAGGAAGACAATCATTTCTTCGAATGGCCCTTTCTGCAAACTGAAAAGTCAAATCCATCATTTCTTACTGCACCACAATTCAAAACACAGCAGTTCTAAAGGCACCTTCACTGACTCTTGAACTGCAAGTTGAAATACATATTGTAATGCACGGGGGCATGCCCCCCTGCACCCCCATCTGGGGGGGCTGGGCCCCCCACAACTCCCCTACTGTGATACACTAACTCCAAGATCACACTACAGTGGGGATAGGCAAATATTCCCCATCCCCACTGTAGTGCCATCCGCACCCAAATTGCCAAATCTACAATGAGCGAATGCATAATGACATTTGCTCGTTGCACATTCGATGCATTTATTGCAAGATTATGCGATGTTGAGAACATAGTTTTGGCCTTCCAGCTTTCAGACACATGGATATCTCCCTTTGAAAGGTATATATATGCCGATGTATATGCATTCCTAGTGCTGTATATATGTGGACATATGGATGTATTCATATATATCTATGGATGTGTGCGAATCTATGTATATATGTATTTATTGCCATATATATATATATATATATATATATATATATATATATATATATATATTTATATTTCTATAGCTATATCTACATATATAGATATGTTATATCCATTTAAAGATGAATATATATATATATATATATATATATATATATATATATATATATACACACACATGTACATCTACATGGCGGAATACATTCCCTGTAGTGTTGTATATCTGGGCTGGATGATATGTATGTCAAAACTTCATGATTATGCATATCTGCCATGGCTTAATGGTAAATCACTTTGTGTATGTTGTGCAGGTCCTGGTTTCGAGCCTTGCAGGAGCTGTTTATTTTGTTGTTGGGCAGAACACAGCCTGTTGGATACAGAGTGATTAAGGTACTTTAAAGCAGTTGTAAGCGGGTTTGCATGGGTTTGTGCGATGGTAAGCACTGCTAACCTCCGGTTACGTTTTCATAGACTTAGTTAGCTTCTAAATTGCTTAACCTGTGTAGGCAGTGCTTAGCTCTGCGCAAACCCTTGCAAACCTGCTTACAACTGCTTTAAAGTGCCTTAATCACTCTGTATCCAACGGGTCGTGTTCTGCCCAGCAACAAAATAAACAGCTCTTGCAAGGCTCAAACCAAGGACCCTGTACACAGTGATGTATCACTAAGCCATGACAGATACACAGATAGTCAATCTTTCAGAAACATAACAGCCAGTCCTGTCATGCAACAGTACAGAGAATGTACACCAACATCTAGATGTCTGCGTGTGTAACTATATTGCAACATTAACAGATACAACATATCCATATATGTATAGATGTACATATATATACATATATATATGTTGTTTTACTAACTCTATATACATATATATCACTATCTATACACATATACTTATATATCTGTTAGCAGATAAATATATCTATATAGGTATATATGGCCATACATCTGTAGATAGCAATTGCAGATTAACAAATACACCTATGTCCACATGCACCATTCATGGGGTTGAGAGGCCCCACACACTGTACTTCTTGTACGAATAGGCATGCCCCCACAGCCAAACACATGCACCCTGAAATACACTACCAAGTACAGTCTGCCTCCCATAGGACATGTAATATGTGGAAGCCATCAACATCCCCAGGATACAGATACACAGACACAGATATAAATATATATATATATATATATATATATATATATATATATATATATATATAAATATATGTATATATATATATATATATATATATATATATATATATATACATACATGTGACTGCACATACACACGCAGATATATGTACAGTAAGATACATATATAGGAAGTGCACACAATATGGAACAACCACTATGCCTACAGTTAACACCTGAACAACTGGACACTGTATGGGCAACACAAACAAATGTCAATCGTTGCCTGCAACAAATACCCATAGAAAGTCATAGGAAAGACACCACACACAGGTTTGCAGAAATGGGAATCCTTTAATTGTGTACTATAACAGTTCTATATGCCATGTCATATAGCTGTTCAGATACTGACAACCATATAAATGGAGTACTGCAACTGTGAAACAGTTACACTAATACAATAGTCTGGAAAGGTTCATAACTGTTGCTGCCCAGGCCAAGCCCTTCAGAATGTACAATAGTGCAGACAGACTGGGCCCACAGGGTACCACACAATCAACAGTATGTACTGCAGGTGTGTAGTTCAGTATCCTCTATTTACACTCTGTACAAACTCCGTAGGAGGTAAAGATGTTTTGTGATCAAATGGGTTATAACCAGTACATAACAAGGCATAATGCACAGAACAGTCTGTATGGCAGGAGGCAGTAGGCTTGCAGTACCCCAAGTCATGTAAGTAATGTCAATATAGGTGGAGGATACGGTACTGTACATCCAGATACCTTGTGGCAGCTCACTCCCTGATAACCCCACATTTTGTAACAGCCTAGGTCATTTATGGTGCTCCCCACCTAGACTCAATAATACAGGCCCATATACCACTGTTACATACACTGGCCTCTGCAGTGCATAAGGGTGCACATGTGTTGTGTAGGTGATGCCCACACATATATGGCCCCATCCCCAGTGTATGTGTGGGGGATACAACAGCAGTGGACTAATGGCAGCAATGTCAGTGTGATATACTCACAGCCCATTACAGAACAACCCCTAACAGCATGACATATGTGCAAAGCTTGGTATGTAGATGGGGGACAGAGGCTGAAACACAGGCACATATGTGGAACACTGTTGCCATACACTAAGCAAAGTGCTGGTATTACAGGATAGTCTGCAACATACCCTTAGTCAGGGAATTGATGTTAGAAATATATGTGGATGTAGCCATGTACTGATAGCATGCAACATACACACTGCCAGTGTGATATCTGACACAAGACCTGTGTGGTGGACGGACAACACATGATAGGCATACCTCTGGCCAGCAAGAGATGAGGCTCACAGTAGTGAGCTATGCAGACAGAATGCATTCCAAGGTACACTAGTATGTACACACACACACACACACACACACACACACACACACACACACACACTGTAACACCAGTACTATGCAAAGCATAACACAACTTTACCCACAGTCTGTCTGTAGTTCGTGATCCTCTTACAAATATGTGGCCGCTCTGAGTGTGCAGTTTCTCCTGTAAGAGGTATTGCTACCTACTGTCTGTATCACTGATGCCCACACACAGGAAGGATGTCTATCACACAGGAAATGTAAAGGGACCATTCCCACATGCTGTAGGGATTTATAGTGGGTGGTTGCCATGACAGTAGTAATTGAATGTAGTACACATGTGTAATTATATATATATATATATATGGCTATCTGGATAAGTATATGTATGTATATTTCCACCATATGTCCTGGACATGGAGTGTAGCTGTACCCCAGCCCGTACAGTCCCAAAGTCATAGTGCAAGGGGATGACAGGTATGTATAGCAGGTATATCACTAGACTGTTACTACTGTCATTGTGATTGTCTTCACAGACATGGTGTGTGTGGATGCTGACATCTGGTTATAACATGTGTGCCATTGGCTACTGACAGACATCCTAAGGAAATCATTGTACAGTACTGCTGCTGGCATGTAATGCCCCTGTGGAGTGCAGCAGAGATATTGGCCACTATATGTGGAAATTCAGACACACCCTGTACAGTTCAGAGGTATACACATAATCCCTTAGTGCACCACATATGTACCAGGCCTGACAATATGGATGAGACAGCCATGTAGATGGGTATAACACATAACAATGTTTATGCATTTGGCACCATAGGTGTTGGATTCACACACTCCTGTCTGGCCTGACACATAATGACTGCTGGTACAGGGTTGCCATGGACACATACTACCCACTAGATATTGACATACATCTGTACAGCATCCCACTGCTCTATCTGACATACATGACATTTAAGGGAGGACCAGCAGCAGTACATCTGGCATGTATCTGCACAGAACATCCCACTGGTTAAGTACACTAAGCTGCTGTGCAGGCTACAGGCTGACTGGATCAACACTGGCCTACATCTCGTATGGGGGAATGCACATGTACCTGCATATATAGTAGGCTCAACAGCCATGTCACAGCACTGGGTGAGATACACCTGTGTGACAGTGCATAACCACAACCAATGTGAACACAGCCACAGCCACATATGTTAAGTTAGCATAATATTACAGTATATGGACTATCTGTTCTACACCATCCTCATGTGCCACTCACAGAATGACCCTACATATACTGGGCTGCTACACACTTTGGTCTGATGGCTGTCTGTGGTATGGGACATGTGTGTGTATGGCCCTACAAACATGTATGGAAAAATGGTAAAATACAGTGGAGCAGCATGTAACATCTGATAGAAGGGGAGCTAGAACAATGACATCTACAACAGTCTGTACACAGGCTGAAGTACATATTAACAATACACACACTGCCGACATTCACCATCACTACACAGACCTCAGTACTGTACAAACATCCACAGAATGCCCAGCTTATGTCATGAAATATAACCCCTACTGTACATGACATGTGTAGCAATCTGATATATCACTGGCTTGTTATCAGATATGATGACAGTATTTATAGTTTACAGCATATATGCACCACTTCATGCATGCCATATGTACAAAGATGACAGAGGTGTGGCAGACAGCACATACACAGGGCCAGTATGGACATGCTGCTGTGATAACCGCATATATTTTCCATTGTGATGGGGTTTGTTGCAACATATGTCCTATGAGGGATATGAAGTCAGTAACTGTCATGTCCTTCACCATCTACAGACTGCAATCCTCATACTACCTTCTGCATTCCCCAGATTGATGCACTGTGGCTAACACATGAAACCATAGGCACAACACTGCACAGTCTGTAGATGACCCTGTAGATGGGGATTCCTCATATACATGGAACTGACATGGGAGGTACTGCGACATGTACGACAGGCATATCCAGACAAACACTGTTAAACCATCATTACTCCAAATGCAGTATAGCAGCACTTACAGTCTCTAGTCAGGTCAGGCACATCCCCCTCCTGATGTTTGCCTTCTTTCCACAGTGTATGTTGTTAGAGGTAAATCCCCAATCCATCTGAGATGCTGTTTGCCAAATATCAGATCTAGTTCCTGCTCACAGTGACTGCAAAGGCCCTACACCACCATGATGTTCCTGGGTATTGGCTATGGGATTGTTACCACAGCTGTTCCACATGCAATCAGCTAGGGGAGGGCTGCAATTTGTGCAGAAGCCATCAGCTGATCTTGAGCATCACATAAAATATACATGCTGCTGCCTAAGCAAGGCAGTTGTGGGTCTCCACATCCACCAGAGAGGGAGTGGGGGAGGCAGACAGAGGCAGATTCATGTCAGGCAGGGGTGGGAGGGTAAAACTGAAGCATGTTTGTGTTTCACACCTACCAGCATAGGGTATCAAACCCCCGACAACTATGTAGTGCTATCACAGATTGATGCAGTTATTGAATGCACCACATGGGTTACCTGATGTGGAGCACTCAGAACATATATGTGAGGGTGAATGACATCTGCAACAGCGATACGGTAGATATACAGTATGTGTCATACACGTGCCTGTCTGCATGAACAGGTGCCAGCGTCAACACAGGGACACACACACATTAACACACTTGGCAGGGCCAGGAGTGCAACTCATCACTAGAGGGATTGCCATCAATGTGCAGGTATCACATGCACCACAAGGGTCATACATAGGCCGTATGGGCAAAGAGTATGAGGAGATGTCAGACATCAGACAGCATGCTTCAGTATGCCCTGGGGGTTGTAGTGGGTGGGGATGTGGCCATACGCACCATGCAACACACACACACACGAACACACAGGGTGCCAGTTCTGACATGCATGGGTGCATGTCTACACGGGTGTGTGGTGGTCAACTGTGCCTGCAGGCTGTACAAGGGTAGGCAATGGGTATACCTTGGCACCAGGTCACATGACAATGGTCTGCATTGTGGCTCAGGCCTGTAGTTACTGCATTTGCCCACACAGGTGGGTATTGCATCCCCCATCCAGTCACTTGGGTGACTATTGCATGTGGCCAGTGCTATACACCACATGCCATGTATGTGTTCCTTAGTCCATGACATGGATGGTGTCTGTGATGTGCACACCTCCCACATGCATGTACAGTGACATGTAGAACTCTACCTGGGGTGTCTGGCCCATGTTGTGAACACAGATTATCATCAGATGAACCAGTCTTGCCCACCTGTGGCAGGAACTGGTAACGGGCAGCAGGTTTAACCTTCACCTACATTGATAGCATGCTGACAGCATTCCCTGATGTCAGTGTCATCTGTCCATACAGGGCATGTTGTCAGGCATGGTATGTCCGTTGTGAGTCACATTTGAAGGCACCACAGGTGGTGCAGGTGTCCATTAGGGAACATGGTAGAGGTGCACTGTCTGCATGTACGTGCATATTTGACAGATGGGCAGGGTGACATGCCCTCTGTAGCCCACTGCTATCACTGCATAGTTACTATCAGTGGCCAATATTCAGTGTACTACCCATATATTGGCTGTTGCCTAGGCATGTGTGTGCATATGACACATGGGTTGAGTGTGTGCTCTGGGTAATAGTGGGGTTGCTAATTTGGATTGGCTGGGCTTGATGTCACATGTATGGGTATGGCTTTGCACCCCAGCCTCCCAGCTAATTTACATATGTTATCCCTGTATGGTTGACATTGTGATATATAGTAGGGCCACCATAAAAGTAATAAGCAAAACCCCCTCGACATTGCCCACAGGTGTCACACACCTCTACACAGACTACGAGTTACATACACACACACACACACACACACACACACACACACACACACACACACACACACACACACACACACACACACACACACACACACACACACACACACACACACACACACACACACACACACACACACACACACATACACACACACACACACACACACATACACATGCACACACCTGTCATGTCTGGTAGCAGAGCCCTTACCTAATTAGTTTATTACACTACAGCACTATGCAGTTATAATACTTGCAGTGGACATTACTGGAGTAACTCTTCCCCAAAGGTGTATTTCACAGTTACATGATATCAGCAGGATTACCAAAGTAGGGCATTTCAACTGTACTGCGAGTGACTAGCCTAAAATGCATTGCTCCCTACACAGACAGTGAGACACACACAAAACATCCGCAACTGTCATGCGTGGGTCGAGAATCCCTGACTAAGGCCTATATCACACTACAGCATAGAGCAGCTATAGGTCGGACCACAGGGATTACTGAAGAGCTTTCACCCCAAAGTTGTATTTCACAATGAATGACATCAGCAGGCAAAGTAGATCATTTGAAATGTGCTGCTAGTGAGTAGCCTATGATGCATTGCTCCATACACAGACATTGAAACCCACGCAAAACAACCAGAACTGCCATGGGTGGTAATGGAACCCTACCACAGTTCTAAATCACACTGAAGCAGTACACTTAGAAAAAATGAACTCCACAAAAACAGACTTGTAACACTCAAAACAGAACCACGACCAACCTGGAAACGAACCTTTTATTGACAGAGTAGTTTAAGTGCTTTTTGGCTTACAATAGTTAGCCTTCTTCAGAACAATTACACAATAGTTTCCACATACTTTTTATAGTAAAAAAGGCGCAAAAAATTCAACAATTAATGCCTCATTAAACAATTAAATACAAATTTAAAAATATTTAACATTTAAAGTGCACATGAATAGATTTCTCAGTTAAACTCAAAACACCCACTTCTACATAGCTAAAAATTATTCAGTGGACTAAGTTAGCTAGAATTAAAAATGCTACGTAATAACAGTATCTATAGCGTAAACATAATATAAATCTTCGCATAACATTAAGTGTATATAAAAAAGAATATATACAAGGTATATTAAAATCTATCTCGCCAAACTTTTCAGTTTCAAAAGGACACCAATTGAGAGAGCATCATTGAGCCCAGGGAACCTACCTGCATCTAGTTAAACTTGCCATTTCAATTCTAATTCCAATAATTTTAAAGAGTGTGGGCCACCCCTAAAGTTACATTCTATATTGTCAATAACCATAAATTTAAATGAGTGGTCAGTATAGAGGTTGATATGCTTTGCTAGTGCGTTGTCAGCCTTCTTGTGGGAGATAGCATACATATGTTCATAAATTCTATCTCTGAGTCTCCGCTCAGTTTTTCCCACATAGAAGGCAGGACAACAAATGCACTTAGCTAAATAAACAATGTCTCTAGAATTACAGTTGTATCTATTGTGTAGTTTAAATTTAGCTTCATCTAACGTGAATAAATTATTGACGTAAATGTGCTTACACATATTACATGCCTCACACTTAAACATCCCAGTCGACTTCCTCAACGAATCAACCTGAAATTTTAGAATGTCTTTTAAATTACGACCACGTTTGAAAATGACCTTAGGTGTATACCCAATTTTTTCCATTAAATTCAAATTATTTCTAAACAAATTCCAATTCTTTTTTAAAACATTAATACATGAAAAACTTGCTTTTACATAAGTTGTAGAAAAATTATTAGATCTATTAAGATTAATATTATTATTTGTGTGTTGTAAAACATTAGTCTCATCACCGCTCAAGTTGATATTGGTTGAGTTGTCTGTACTAGGGACTTTAATAGCCAATAAAGGTTCAAAAATGTTATTTTCTCTCTTTGATTTCACCTCGGCTATCATTTCTTCTAAGAGCTCCAACGGGTACTCTCTTTTAATGAATGCCTCTTTTAAAAATGAACATTCTTTCTCAAATTCGGAATCGAGAGTAACTATCGGGGCCGCTCTTACTAATTGCCCTTTTATAACCGCCTTCTTTTGGTAAAAAGGGTGGCAACTTGAGAAGTGGAGAAATGTGTTTGAGTACGTAACTTTACGATAAATTCTAGCCAATTAACTATTCATTTCAACATTTTTGGATAAAAATATATCCAAGTATGAGATTGAGTGGCTATCAAAAGTATACGTAAACTTCAAAAACTCAGTAGAAGTGTTGAAAGAGTCGACCAAGAGTGAGGCTGTATCGTCATTACCCTTCATTAAGATGAAGATGTCATCAAGATATCTAGTATAAAAAACTACTGTGTCCAAGTACAACTTCAATTTGAAAACAAAATCAGATTCCCAAAAAGCCATCACTAAATTTGCCGCACTTGCCCCACAAGGGGAACCCATAGCGATACCTATTTTCTGAACAAAAAATGATGTGTCAAATATAAAGAAATTATATGAAAGAACTAGGTCTAAAAGTTCAGAAACCAAAGAGATATCAGTTTTTGAAGCGTTATGCTTGTGCATCATAAGTGTTACCCATTCAGTAGCTATGGTGTGTGGAATACAGGTGTACAAATCTTTGATGTCAATAGTTAGAAAATTATAATTGACGTCAAATTCAAAAGTATTAATCTGTTTCAAAAAAGACCAAGAGTCTTTACAGATTTGTTTCTCACTTGCCACTATCTTTTGTAAAAAAGAGTCAATAACTTTAGCACAAACATATAGTGGTGATCCCCTTCCATCTACCAGTGGTCTCATAGGGGGATTAAATAAATCTTTATGGATTTTAGGAATCCCAAAGAAGCTCGGGTAGATGGGAAAAGAAGTGGTCAAATAATTCAGAAAATTCTGATCAATACGCCCTTCAATAAATAAATCATTAATACATGTTTTCACTAAGTTATAGGCTTTGTTCACCTCAGATCTAGAACTCGGTAAATAAGATTCATTATCTAACAAAGCTCTCATCCTACAATTGTAGTCATCGATGTCAAATACTACAATACCACCACCTTTGTCTGACTTACATAGTCAGATCTTCTGTGAGTGGACAAATTTAATTATATCAATTTCTTCAGAATTAACTATACCCTGATTTCTCTCTCTAGCTAGAGATCTAAAGTCCAATTCACAGACAGTCTCAAACATTTGTATAGCAGGGTGTAGGGGTGGGATAAATGTACTAGGTATATGAAAACCTAAAGGTGGTCCTGAGCTGGTAGTATCACCAAACAAATATTGAAAGTTTAACTTTCTAGTATAAAGTTTAAGGTCAAGAATAGTAGACGTAAGGTCGAACTTCGTATAAGGGACATATGTTTGTCCCTTAGATAATAATTCAACCAAGTCTAATGATAATGGGCAAGAGGAAAAGTTATAAACCTTAAAATCTTTACTCTTATTGTACAAAATTGTAGGCTTATGTGAACAGGAAAAGTTCTCAAAATTTCCCAAGACAATACTTTCATCATCATTGTAAATACTATCAACAAAAGATTCTTGTGTGTCAATGGAGGGGGGCTCGGCCTGAATCAAAAATTCATTAACTCCGATTTCCTCCTCAATTAAAAATTTTTTGACCTAGTATTAAAATTATGGGTAGGTCTTTGTTGTTTGGGTCTAGCTCCATTGTAATCCTGGTGTGGGCCTCTGTTAGAAGGAGTGGCAGTTTTAGTATTAATAGGTCTTGGATTAATGTTATAATTGTTCCTAGAATTATTCTGAAGTCTTTCACTTCTTCTTAGAGTTGGAAAATCTGTGTCATCATCTAGGTAATTGTCATCAAGTTCAATATTGTCAACAATAGTGTCATCAGAGTGTGGGAGCTTACAATTATTACATTCAGTCATAGGACAAGCATTATGGCTAATATTTCTAAAGGTGGTACGTTGCCAAGACTGTGCTAAAGAAGACACAGGATATGCTGTGCCTTCTTTATAGGCTTTAATATCTCTTTCAAGTTTCCTGTTCTTATTTGCCTGCAGTTTACACAAATGTTTATCAATGCTTGTCATTGACCTAGAATAATCATATTTGTACCTATTAAACTCAGAGTCACTAGTTACCATTTTGTCCAAGACCAAAATGGTGTCAGTCAATTCATTAACCAGGACAGAATAATGTTTAATCATTAAGTTGAGTAGTTCAGTTCCCTGCCGGTCAAATAGCTGTACAAGTTTCTTGTGAAAGGGAGAGTCATTCACCAAGCCTGTAGGATATTGGGTCCTACGTAGTCCTTTTGGTATAACCTTAACGGTTAAACACTCTTTAAAGTAAGCAATCTCGAGTTGTGTCTTTTTCAATTTTAACAAGTAATTGTCAAGAGTTTTTAGATTACTTACTATATCAGGTGTAGCGTTTTTGTCTTGTAGCAGTCTTTCCCCGTTAGTAGTGGAAATAACTTGTCCTGCTGGATCTCTCCCAAATATGAAGGTGTACTTAATTAGTAAAGACATTGTTGGCGAGTTATTAGTTGAAGAAACAGTAGGAATATGCTGACCTGAAGTAATAAGTGATGTTACATTAACCAATGCAACAGATGGCTGGTAAACAGTGTTGGGTTGCGTTTGTATAACTGAGTCCTTTGGTCTGGTAACGTTCAACGTGGATCTCGGTGACCTTTGACCTGGTGGCGGTGTACCATCGTCGTTAGAATTAGTCATAGAATTACCTTCAGGTCTACAACCATATTGTCCATTTAACTAGATCTAATAATTTTTCTACAACTTATGTAAAAGCAAGTTTTTCATGTATTACAATTTTTAAAAAAGAATTGGAATTTGTTTAGAAATAATTTGAATTTAATGGAAAACATTGGGTATACACCTAAGGTCATTTTCAAACGTGGCCGTAATTTAAAAGACATTCTAAAATTTCAGGTTGATTCGTTGAGGAAGTCGACTGGGATGTTTAAGTGTGAGGCATGTAATATGTGTAAGCACATTTACGTCAATAATTTATTCACGTTAGATGAAGCTAAATTTAAAGTACACAATAGATACAACTGTAATTCTAGAGACATTGTTTATTTAGCTAAGTGCATTTGTTGTCCTGCCTTCTATGTGGGAAAAACTGAGTGGAGACTCAGAGATAGAATTTATGAACATATGTATGCTATCTCCCACAAGAAGGCTGACAACGCACTAGCGAAGCATATGAACCTCTATACTGAACACTCATTTAAATTTATGGTTATTGACAATATAGAATGTAACTTTAGGGGTGGCCCACACTCTTTAAAATTATTGGAATTAGAATTGAAATGGCAAGTTAAACTAGATGCAGGTAGGTTCCCTGGGCTCAATGATGCTCTCTCAATTGGTGTCCTTTTGAAACTGAAAAGTTTGGCGAGATAGATTTTAATATACCTTGTATATATTCTTTTTTATATACACTTAATGTTATGCGAAGATTTATATTATGTTTATGCTATAGATACTGTTATTACGTAACATTTTTAATTCTAGCTAACTTAGTCCACTGAATAATTTTTAGCTATGTAGAAGTGGGTGTTTTGAGTTTAACTGAGAAATCTATTCATGTGCACTTTAAATGTTAAATATTTTTAAATTTGTATTTAATTGTTTAATGAGGCATTAATTGTTGAATTTTTTGCGCCTTTTTTACTATAAAAAATATGTGGAAACTATTGTGTAATTGTTCTGAAGAAGGCTAACTATTGTAAGCCGAAAAGCGCTTAAACTACTCTGTCAATAAAAGGTTCGTTTCCAGTATGGTCGTGGTTCTGTTTTGAGTGTTACAAGTCTGTTTTTGTGGAGTTCAGTTTTTCTAAGTGTTATGGCGTTCCACCCGACTTCACCTGTTGTTTCGAACCTACTGGGATCTCAACTAACTGAAACAGCTGACCCCAATGTTAAAATCGTAAAAGCACACTCGCTAGCTACGGAAAATGAGAGTTTTGGATTACTTATGGTAAAGATTGATTCACTTTGTGCATGACTAGACCAGGTAGACTCAAATCAAAAAATATTTAAAGAGTTTATGACTTTAAAAACTGTTAATTCGAATACTTCGCACATCGATGGCTTTAATTCTACCACTAACAAGTTAAATGGACAATATGTTTGTAGACCTGAAGGTAATTCTATGACTAATTCTAACGATGATGGTACATCGCCTCCAGGTCAAAGGTCACCGAGATCCACGTTGAACGTTACCAGACCAAAGGACTCGGTTATACAAACGCAACCCAACACTGTTTACCAGCCATCTGTTGCATTGGTTAATGTAACACCACTTATTACTTCAGGTCAGCGTATTCCTACTGTTTCTTCAACTAATAACTCGCCAACAATGTCCTTACTAATTAAGGACACCTTCGTATTTGGGAGAGATCCAGCAGGTCAAGTTATTTCCACTACTAATGGGGAAAGACTGTTACAAGACAAAAACGCTACACCTGATATAGTAAGTAATCTAAAAACTCTTGACAATTACTTGTTAAAATTGAAAAAGACACAACTCGAGATTGCTTACTTTAAAGAGTGTTTGACCGTTAAGGTTATACCAAAAGGACTACGTAGGACCCAATATCCTACAGGCTTGGTGAATGACTCTCCCTTTCACAAGGAACTTGTACAGCTATTTGACCGGCAGGGAACTGAACTACTCAACTTAATGATTAAACATTATTCTATCCTGGTTAATGAATTGACTGACACCATTTTGGTCTTGGACAAAATGGTAACGAGTGACTCTGAGTTTAATAGGTACAAATATGATTATTCTAGGTCAATGACAAGCATTGATAAACATTTGTGTAAACTGCAGGCAAATAAGAACAGGAAACTTGAAAGAGATATTAAAGCCTATAAAGAAGGCACAGCATATCCTGTGCCTTCTTTAGCACAGTCTTGGCAACATACCACCTTTAGAAATATTAGCCACAATGCTTGTCCTATGACTGAATGTAATAATTGTAAGCTCCCACACTCTGATGACACTATTGTTGACAATATTGAACTTGATGACAATTACCTAGATGATGACACAGATTTTCCAACTCTAAGAAGAAGTGAAAGACTTCAGAATAATTCTAGGACCAATTATAACATTAATCCAAGACCTATTAATACTAAAACTGCCACTCCTTCTAACAGAGGCCCACACCAGGATTACAATGGAGATAGACCCAAACAACAAAGACCTACCCATAATTTTAATACTAGGTCAAAAAATTTTTAATTGAGGAGGAAATCGGAGTTAATGAATTTTTGATTCAGGCCGAGCCCCCCTCCATTGACACACAAGAATCTTTTGTTGATAGTATTTACAATGATGATGAAAGTATTGTCTTGGGAAATTTTGAGAACTTTTCCTGTTCACATAAGCCTACAATTTTGTACAATAAGAGTAAAGATTTTAAGGTTTATAACTTTTCCTCTTGCCCATTATCATTAGACTTGGTTGAATTATTATCTAAGGGACAAACATATGTCCCTTATACGAAGTTCGACCTTACGTCTACTATTCTTGACCTTAAACTTTATACTAGAAAGTTAAACTTTCAATAATTGTTTGGTGATACTACCAGCTCAGGACCACCTTTAGGTTTTCATATACCTAGTACATTTAACCCACCCCTACACCCTGCTATACAAATGTTTGAGACTGTCTGTGAATTGGACTTTAGATCTCTAGCTAGAGAGAGAAATCAGGGTATAGTTAATTCTGAAGAAATTGATCTAATTAAATTTGTCCACTCACAGAAGATCCGACTATGTAAGCCAGACAAAGGTGGTGGTATTGTAGTATTTGACATCGATGACTACAATTGTAGGATGAGAGCTTTGTTAGATAATGAATCTTATTTACCGAGTTCTAGATCTGAGGTGAACAAAGTCTATAACTTAGTGAAAACATGTATTAATGATTTATTTATTGAAGGGCGTATTGATCAGAATTTTCTGAATTATTTGACCACTTCTTTTCCCATCTACCTGAGCTTCTTTGGGATTCCTAAAATCCATAAAGATTTATTTAATCCCCCTATGAGACCACTGGTAGATGGAAGGGGATCACCACTATATGTTTGTGCTAAAGTTATTGACTCTTTTTTACAAAAGATAGTGGCAAGTGAGAAACAAATCTGTAAATACTCTTGGTCTTTTTTTAAAAGATTAATACTTTTGAATTTGACGTCAATTATAATTTTCTAACTATTGACGTCAAAGATTTGTACACCTGTATTCCACACACCATAGCTACTGAATGGGTAACACTTATGATGCACAAGCATAACGCTTCAAAAACTGATATCTCTTTGGTTTCTGAACTTTTAGACCTAGTTCTTTCATATAATTTCTTTATATTTGACACATCATTTTTTGTTCAGAAAATAGGTATTGCTATGGGTTCCCCTTGTGGGGCAAGTGTGGCATATTTAGTGATAGCTTTTTGCGAATCTGATTTTGTTTTCAAATTGAAGTTGTACTTGGACACAGTAGCTTTTTATACTAGATATCTTGATGACATCTTCATCTTAATGAAGGGTAATGACTATACAGCCTCACACTTGATCGACTCTTTCAACACTTCTACTGAGTTTTTGAAGTTTACGTATACTTTTGATAGCCACTCAATCTCATACTTGGATATATTTTTATCCAAAAATGTTGAAATGAATAGTTATTTGGCTAGAATTTATCATAAAGTTACGTACTCGAACACATTTCTCCACTTCTCAAGTTGCCACCCTTTTTACCAAAAGAAGGCGGTTATAAAAGGGCAATTAGTAAGAGCGGCCCGGATAGTTACTCTCGATTCTGAATTTGAGGAAGAATGTTCATTTTTAAAAGAGGCATTCATTAAAAGAGAGTACCCGTTGGAGCTCTTAGAAGAAATGATAGCCGAGGTGAAATCAAAGAGAGAAAATAACATTTTTGAACCTTTATTGGCTATTAAAGTCCCTAGTACAGACAACTCGACCAATATCAACTTGAGCGGTGATGAGACTAATGTTTTACAACACACAAATAATAATATTAATCTTAATAGATCTAATAATTTTTCTACAACTTACGTAAAAGCAAGTTTCTCATGTATTAATATTTTAAAAAAGAATTGGAACTTGTTCAGAAATAATTCGAACTTAATGGAAAAAATTGGTTATACACCTAAGGTCATTTTCAAACGTGGCCGTAATCTAAAAGACATTCTAAAATATCAGGCTGATTCATTGAGGAAGTCGACCGGGATGTCTAAGTGTGAGGCATGTAATATGTGTAAGCACATTTACGTCAATAATTTATTCACGTTAGATGAAGCTAAATTTAAACTACACAATAGATACAACTGTAATTCTAGAGACATTGTTTATTTAGCTAAGTGCATTTGTTGTCCTGCCTTCTATGTGGGAAAAACTGAGCGGAGACTCAGAGACAGAATTTATGAACATATGTATGCTATCTCCCACAAGAAGGCTGACAACGCACTAGCGAAGCATATCAACCTCTATACTGACCACTCATTTAAATTTATGGTTATTGACAATATAGAATGTAACTTTAGGGGTGGCCCACACTCTTTAAAATTATTGGAATTAGAATTGAAATGGCAAGTTAAACTAGATGCAGGTAGGTTCCCTGGGCTCAATGATGCTCTCTCAATTGGTGTCCTTTTGAAACTGAAAAGTTTGGCGAGATAGATTTTAATATACCTTGTATATATTCTTTTTTATATACACTTAATGTTATGCGAAGATTTATATTATGTTTACGCTATAGATACTGTTATTACGTAGCATTTTTAATTCTAGCTAACTTAGTCCACTGAATAATTTTTAGCTATGTAGAAGTGGGTGTTTTGAGTTTAACTGAGAAATCTATTCATGTGCACTTTAAATGTTAAATATTTTTAAATTTGTATTTAATTGTTTAATGAGGCATTAATTGTTGAATTTTTTGCGCCTTTTTTACTATAAAAAGTATGTGGAAACTATTGTGTAATTGTTCTGAAGAAGGCCAACTATTGTAAGCCGAAAAGCGCTTAAACTACTCTGTCAATAAAAGGTTCGTTTCCAGGTTGTTCGTGGTTCTGTTTTGAGTGTTACAAGTCTGTTTTTGTGGAGTTCAGTTTTTCTAAGTGTTATGGCGTTCCACCCGACTTCACCTGTTGTTTCGAACCTACTGGGATCTCAACTAACTGAAACAGCTGACCCCAACGTTAAAATCGTAAAAGCACACTCGCTAGCTACGGAAAATTAGAGTTTTGGATTACTTATGGCAAAGATTGATTCACTTTGTGCACGACTAGACCAGGTAGACTCAAATCAAAAAATATTTAAAGAGTTTATGACTTTAAAAACTGTTAATTCGAATACTTCGCACATCGATGGCTTTAATTCTACCACTAACCAGTTAAATGGACAATATGGTTGTAGACCTGAAGGTAATTCTATGACTAATTCTAACGACGATGGTACACCGCCACCAGGTCAAAGGTCACCGAGATCCACATTGAACGTTACCAGACCAAAGGACTCGGTTATACAAACGCAACCCAACACTGTTTACCAGCCATCTGTTGCATTGGTTAATGTAACACCACTTATTACTTCAGGTCAGCATATTCCTACTGTTTCTTCAACTAATAACTCACCAACAATGTCTTTACTAATTAAGGACACCTTCGTATTTGGGAGAGATCCAGCAGGACAAGTTATTTCCACTACTAACGGGGAAAGACTGTTACAAGACAAAAACGCTACACCTGATATAGTAAGTAATCTAAAAACTCTTGACAATTACTTGTTAAAATTGAAAAAGACACAACTCGAGATTGCTTACTTTAAAGAGTGTTTGACCGTTAAGGTTATACCAAAAGGACTATGTAGGACCCAATATCCTACAGGCTTGGTGAATGACTCTCCCTTTCACAAGGAACTTGTACAGCTATTTGACCGGCAGGGAACTGAACTACTCAACTTAATGATTAAACATTATTCTATCCTGGTTAATGAATTGACTGACACCATTTTGGTCTTGGACAAAATGGTAACTAGTGACTCTGAGTTTAATAGGTACAAATATGATTATTCTAGGTCAATGACAAGCATTGATAAACATTTGTGTAAACTGCAGGCAAATAAGAACAGGAAACTTGAAAGAGATATTAAAGCCTATAAAGAAGGCACAGCATATCCTGTGCCTTCTTTAGCACAATCTTGGCAACGTACCACCTTTAGAAATATTAGCCACAATGCTTGTCCTATGACTGAATGTAATAATTGTAAGCTCCCACACTCTGATGACACTATTGTTGACAATATTGAACTTGATGACAATTACCTAGATGATGACACAGATTTTCCAACTCTAAGAAGAAGTGAAAGACTTCAGAATAATTCTAGGACCAATTATAACATTAATCCAAGACCTATTAATACTAAAACTGCCACTCCTTCTAACAGAGGCCCACACCAGGATTACAATGGAGCTAGACCCAAACAACAAAGACCTACCCATAATTTTAATACTAGGTCAAAAATTTTTAATTGAGGAGGAAATCGGAGTTAATGAATTTTTGATTCAGGCCGAGCCCCCCTCCATTGACACACAAGAATCTTTTGTTGATAGTATTTACAATGATGATGAAAGTATTGTCTTGGGAAATTTTGAGAACTTTTCCTGTTCACATAAGCCTACAATTTTGTACAATAAGAGTAAAGATTTTAAGGTTTATAACTTTTCCTCTTGCCCATTATCATTAGACTTGGTTGAATTATTATCTAAGGGACAAACATATGTCCCTTATACGAAGTTCGACCTTACGTCTACTATTCTTGACCTTAAACTTTATACTAGAAAGTTAAACTTTCAATATTTGTTTGGTGATACTACCAGCTCAGGACCACCTTTAGGTTTTCATATACCTAGTACATTTAACCCACCCCTACACCCTGCTATACAAATGTTTGAGACTGTCTGTGAATTGGACTTTAGATCTCTAGCTAGAGAGAGAAATCAGGGTATAGTTAATTCTGAAGAAATTGATCTAATTAAATTTGTCCACTCACAGAAGATCCAACTATGTAAGCCAGACAAAGGTGGTGGTATTGTAGTATTTGACATCGATGACTACAATTGTAGGATGAGAGCTTTGTTAGATAATGAATCTTATTTACCGAGTTCTAGATCTGAGGTGAACAAAGCCTATAACTTAGTGAAAACATGTATTAATGATTTATTTATTGAAGGGCGTATTGATCAGAATTTTCTGAATTATTTGACCACTTCTTTTCCCATCTACCTGAGCTTCTTTGGGATTCCTAAAATCCATAAAGATTTATTTAATCTCCCTATGAGACCACTTGTAGATGGAAGGGGATCACCGCTATATGTTTGTGCTAAAGTTATTGACTCTTTTTTACAAAAGATAGTGGCAAGTGAGAAACAAATCTGTAAAGACTCTTGGTCTTTTTTGAAACAGATTAATACTTTTGAATTTGACGTCAATTATAATTTTCTAACTATTGACGTCAAAGATTTGTACACCTGTATTCCACACACCATAGCTACTGAATGGGTAACACTTATGATGCACAAGCATAACGCTTCAAAAACTGATATCTCTTTGGTTTCTGAACTTTTAGACCTAGTTCTTTCATATAATTTCTTTATATTTGACACATCATTTTTTGTTCAGAAAATAGGTATTGCTATGGGTTCCCCTTGTGGGGCAAGTGTGGCAAATTTAGTGATGGCTTTTTGCGAATCTGATTTTGTTTTCAAATTGAAGTTGTACTTGGACACAGTAGTTTTTTATACTAGATATCTTGATGACATCTTCATCTTAATGAAGGGTAATGACGATACAGCCTCACTCTTGGTCGACTCTTTCAACACTTCTACTGAGTTTTTGAAGTTTACGTATACTTTTGATAGCCACTCAATCTCATACTTGGATATATTTTTATCCAAAAATGTTGAAATGAATAGTTATTTGGCTAGAATTTATCGTAAAGTTACGTACTCGAACACATTTCTCCACTTCTCAAGTTGCCACCCTTTTTACCAAAAGAAGGCGGTTATAAAAGGGCAATTAGTAAGAGCGGCCCGGATAGTTACTCTTGATTCCGAATTTGAGGAAGAATGTTCATTTTTAAAAGAGGCATTCATTAAAAGAGAGTACCCGTTGGAGCTCTTAGAAGAAATGATAGCCGAGGTGAAATCAAAGAGAGAAAATAACATTTTTGAACCTTTATTGGCTATTAAAGTCCCTAGTACAGACAACTCGACCAATATCAACTTGAGCGGTGATGAGACTAATGTTTTACAACACACAAATAATAATATTAATCTTAATAGATCTAATAATTTTTCTACAACTTATGTAAAAGCAAGTTTTTCATGTATTAATATTTTAAAAAAGAATTGGAATTTGTTTAGAAATAATTTGAATTTAATGGAAAAAATTGGGTATACACCTAAGGTCATTTTCAAACGTGGCCGTAATTTAAAAGACATTCTAAAATTTCAGGTTGATTCGTTGAGGAAGTCGACTGGGATGTTTAAGTGTGAGGCATGTAATATGTGTAAGCACATTTACGTCAATAATTTATTCACGTTAGATGAAGCTAAATTTAAACTACACAATAGATACAACTGTAATTCTAGAGACATTGTTTATTTAGCTAAGTGCATTTGTTGTCCTGCCTTCTATGTGGGAAAAACTGACGGAGACTCAGAGATAGAATTTATGAACATATGTATGCTATCTCCCACAAGAAGGCTGACAACGCACTAGCGAAGCATATCAACATCTATACTGACCACTCATTTAAATTTATGGTTATTGACAATATAGAATGTAACTTTAGGGGTGGCCCACACTCTTTAAAATTATTGGAATTAGAATTGAAATGGCAAGTTAAACTAGATGCAGGTAGGTTCCCTGGGCTCAATGATGCTCTCTCAATTGGTGTCCTTTTGAAACTGAAAAGTTTGGCGAGATAGATTTTAATATACCTTGTATATATTCTTTTTTATATACACTTAATGTTATGCGAAGATTTATATTATGTTTACGCTATAGATACTGTTATTACGTAGCATTTTTAATTCTAGCTAACTTAGTCCACTGAATAATTTTTAGCTATGTAGAAGTGGGTGTTTTGAGTTTAACTGAGAAATCTATTCATGTGCACTTTAAATGTTAAATATTTTTAAATTTGTATTTAATTGTTTAATGAGGCATTAATTGTTGAATTTTTTGCGCCTTTTTTACTATAAAAAGTATGTGGAAACTATTGTGTAATTGTTCTGAAGAAGGCTAACTATTGTAAGCCGAAAAGCACTTAAACTACTCTGTTAATAAAAGGTTTGTTTCCAGGTTGGTCGTGGTTCTGTTTTGAGTGTTACACTAAAGCAGTACACAGTTACAGGACACGCTACAGACATTACTGGGCTATGACTTTCCCAGAAGTGTATTTTTAGGTGAGTGACATCAGCAGCCTTGCCAGTGTTGAGTATATGAATTCTAAGGAGTGTGCGTGACCTAAAAAGCATTGTTCTTTACTCTGTCAGAGACACAAAGACACACAGATTCACAAGTCTGGGGTTAGAACAGCTACATAATTACTTTATTACATTACAGCAGTATGCAGTTACAGGATGTGCTACGGAGATTACTCGGTATTAATTCCCCAGAGGTGTATTTCTAGGTGAGTGACATCAGCAGCCTTGCCAAAGTTGAGTATATGAATTGTACGGGGTGTGAGTGGCCTAAAAAGCATTGCTCTCTACTCAGTTAGACACACACGCACACAGTTGCCAGGTCTGGGGTTAGAACACCTACCTAGCTACTTTTTCACACTACAGCACTATGCAGTTACAGGATGTGCTACGTAGACTACGGGGCTATGATTTCCCTGGAGGTGTATTTCTAGGTGAGTGACATCAGCAGCCTGGTCAAAGTTCTGTATATGAGTTGTACGGAGTGTAAGTAGCCTAAAGAGCATTTCTCTCTACACAATCAGAGAGACGCTAAAACAAACACACACAGTTGCCAAGTCTGGGGTTAGAACTACTCCCTAACTAGTTTATCACTACAGCAGTATGCAGTTATGGGACGCACCATGGGGACTACTGAGCTACACCTCTCCCAAAGGTGTATTTCATATTGGATGACCTCAGCAGGCTTGTCATGATACTGCTATGGGGAGGGCGGTGTGTGCATGGGCTGTAACCCATTCATGTAGGTGTTGACATGCCGCATGCGGGCACACATGGGGTCATATGCCACAGGTACATGTATACAGCTACTAGGTGACCACTTCCTTGTACAGTCATGTTGAACAGCTGGCACGTGCAATACGCTGTCATGCTGACAGATACTGGTAGCTAGTATCTGCAGTGAGTGACACCTGCACCCCATGTGTTTGGGGCCCTTTGGCTGTGTGCTGAGTGGGACAGGCCCAGATGGCTCCTTGTCACAGTCACCCTCTTCCACACATCTATGTCCGTCTACCTTTGGCTTATTATAGTGTGTTGTCCTTACATATATGTCTGTATTCCTATCCACTGTGTGTGCAAGGCAGGACTGGTGCATACTGACATGTGTCTGCACAAAGAACTGTGACTGCCAGATATGTCTGGTCCACTGGTGTTTGCTGACATGGCCTTCATGTGTTTACGTGTGTGAGCATGCCCAGTATGACCTTTCAGTATGTTGTTGACTGACATAGCCTTCATTTCTCTAAGTGTTTGAGCATGCCCAGTATGGCCATCTATATTGCATGTGTGGATCAAGTCCAGGTAGTTTGTACTGCGGTGCTGACCTTTGTGTTGTACACAGACAGGTAGCATGCTGTGTCTGCAGGGTATACATCGGTCCATTTGGCATTGACTGTTGCTACATTTCTGCATAGCGGGGGGGGGGGCACCTGACTGTTTCTACATTTCTACACAGGGGTGGGGGTTCATACTTGACTGTTACTATAAGTGTACATAGGATGGTGGGGCACACCTTACACTTTTACACATTTGCTAGGACTGTACTGGTATGTCGGGTACACCATTTCAGTCTGTAGTCTTACCTATCGTGCTGGCATACCAGTGTACTACAGATCTTAGCTTTAACTACCTACATATTAGTTTCTGACTTCCTAGCCTTCACAACTTACATCCAAGTGCCTGGCCTGCTGTAGTCTGTCTGTGTAGGCCTGGTGTAGGGGTTACCCATAGGGCTCATTCAGAAGCAATAGTACAGCATTTGTTTGTGTTTGTCTACACCTATCCTGCTGGCTGTGACTGTTGTTGGATATGTGCCCCCCCAACCGGCATGTGTGAGCCACTTACCATGTGGGTGTCCCAGTATTGAGGGTGGTGCTGCAGGGCTGACTATGTCGGATGCACATAGTACACTCTCTATACATGGTTGATCACTGATAGTGTCATATTTGGCATCCCTTTTACTGTATGTCCGAGTCAGAGAGAGGTGTCATTCCCTGGGTCCCTACTGTGTCAGTGCATATGCTATGTGTTGCCTCTTTGCCATGGCCAGGGCATACTGGGCCCGCCTCCATCTGCCTACTGGGGAAGGATCAGGTTGTTCCTCCTCTGAATCACTCTGTACCTGTCCAGGCCTTGACACTGGTGGGGGGCTGTGTTGCCCTGCCCCATGCTGTTCCTGCTGCAGCTGTTTCTGCAGGATCATATTGTGTAGCATTGCACATTCAAGGACAATTTGGGTACATGTAGTTGGTGAGTACTGCAAGGCTCCACCGGATGCATCTAGGCACCAGAACCATGACTTGAGCATCCCAAACACATGCTCTATTATGATTCGTGTTTGAGCGTGTGCCTCTTTATGGAGTTCTTGTTCAGGTGTGTGTGCATTTCTGATGGGTGTAATCAGCCATGGCTCCAGTGCATATCCAGCATCCCTCACTAGGTGACCATGTGGGATGTCATGTCCCCATTGGTAAATATCTGGTACAGCTGCGTCATATGCCAAATGTGGGAATTGTGGTAGCTTTCAGGGCAACCAGCACACACATTTATTATTATGCCCTGGGCATCGTACACGACCTGGCAGTTGACAGAGGGGAAGCCCTTGTGGTTGATGTAGACCCTACCCCGCTCACCTGGTGGTGCTTTAATGTGTATGTGCATGCAGTCTATTGCATCCACTACCTCAGGGTATTCTGCTATTTGGTGGAAGAGACGCATATTGCTGGCCAATACCTCACGGGTGATGGGGAAATATATGTGCTCATCAGCATGTACTGACATGGCATCCAGGAACTGGTGGAGTACCCTGGGTGCTGATGTCTGTGAAATCCCCATCATATCCCCAGTTGGCCTCTGGAAGGTACCTGTAGCTAATATTCTTAGGCCTACACATACCTTGGCATCCACTGGGATGGGTTCCCCTCTGTTAGTTCTGTGTGTGAGGCGTGGCCGGCACAGCTCAACAATTTGCTTTAGGAGGTCCCTGTCCACCCTATAGCACTCTACTATCTCCAGCTCATGTAGCCCTTGATAGGTTACCATGGGTCTGTACACTCTTCTCCATCTCCTCACTGTGGGTTGCTCAGCAGCATTCACATCCTCACCACCCTCAGCCTCTTGCACATGCTGGTTTATAATAGCAAAAGCAGCCCCAACATTTTTTCTCTTGCTTTCGTTTTGTAAAATTTCCCCATCTGTATGCACCGATGGTGCAGAGTTTTTGGGAAAAACAAGGGGGAAAGGTGTTTGCATAGTTTATAGTGGTGTGCTGGGCTGGGCTTGGCTGCTGCTTGTGTAATTGGCAGTTTCTGGTACATTTCACTTGTCAGCTAAGCTAGTTCTCCTTGATTACCTTCCTACTGCTGTTTTCCCTTCCCGTTGTCTCCCTGTTTAAGCCTGTGTGTGTGCTGCACAAATAGAGTGCTGAAATGTACCCAGAGCTGCTTTTTCCTGGTTTAACTTCCTTTTTCTTCCTGTAAAACACTGTGCGCGGCGCGCACACCTGCTTACACTTTGTAAAGAGTGCTAGGCAGTTTGGACACACCTCTAGCTTAGCTGTGCTAAGCTAGGAGCAGTCCCGAGCCACAGGGCTCCAATCCACTTACCGTATGCCGGACACACACCCCCATAATGTCACCTATATCCTAGTCCTGTACCTAGCTATTTATACTCTTACACTATTGAGGCCTGCCTCACACCCTGGGAAAATCTGGGATTCACTATCCGTCCCCTCATTTGCATAGGATTGCCTGCTAATGGATAGTTACATGTCCCACACTGAGCCTTTCCCCTTAGCAACCATTACTCACTGGTGAGGTTGTCTTATGCCTGCCATTGACTTGCATGGCAGAATACTGCTTTTAGTTAGAATGCTCATTATGAGTTTATTTTTTTATATTCCCTCCAATCCGATTCGCGTGCTGCTACCCTATGCTTAAACAGCCGAGATCGGCGAAAAAAAAATAAAAGTTGATTTTTTTAGTTTTGAAACAGTTTGCAATGCCAATGGCCTTATACTTGGCCATTGGCATGCTTCCTCTATGATATGCAGCCTTTATTTGGAGCTGTCATAGCTCCGTTTTGTAGTTTGCAGAAATGTACTCGGTTACTAACCGAGTACATTTCTGCAGATTGCACTTGTCCTGCACTGCCAGCTGCCACCTTCCTGGATTGCAAATTACCCTCATTTGCATGGTTTTCACCTGCAAAGGAGGGTAATTTGCATACAGGAGCTCAGTCCATGCAGGATTAGCCTAAGAGCTCACGTGCATGTCCCAGGAGCTCATTCCTGGATCGCACGCCGGCCATATTGCCGAAGATAGCTCTTAGACTAATCCTGCACGCTATAACAGGTTTTGTAAATCTGGGGGCTGATCTTTTAGCTTGCTTAATCATGAACAGCAGGAGGCTAATTAACACATTTGCTCCCCAAGACCTTCTAAGCCAGGAAACTACTTGTTCCTGAGAGCTTTTCTCCAAAATCCTTTACTGAAAACAAACTTTATTCAATTTATAATATCTGATAAATGTGTGAGTTAAAAAAATGTGAAATATGACAGATCTTTAATAGACAATTTTCCATATACTGGTGTTAGTAGCAAAGCCGCGGTGGTGCAGCGGTTAGTGTTGTCACTTCACAGCAAGAGGTTTTCCCATTCGATTCTCGTCTGGAGTGCCTTCTGTGTGGAGTCTGCATGTCCTCCCCACGGTCGGGTGACGTTAAAGACATGCAGGTAGGTGTGAGTGTAAATGGGTGTGCCTTTGTTGAAGGTTGGGCATCAGGCTGGCAACTTGGCACCGTAAAATCCACTGCCAGTCATGAGCGGACCAAAGTTCTACTATGGCGACTCCTAACTGGGAAAAACCAAAATACTTTTTTTTTATGTTATTATCAAAGGTCATTGTGTACGCTAATTTTATACTGCAGATTTACAAAAGAGAAGCTGCTCTTTGTTTGCCAAAAATACTAGTGTTATGGTTAATCAAAAGAGTTATATCTCTGTATGCTTGAAATATATATACAAGATATCAGTGAAGGACCTTTTCTACAATTCAAGAGCTTTCCAATGATGAATGACAAGGGGGGATAAAATACTTACGTTTTGTGATATTGCTGAATCTGTGCAAATTATGTATGTAATAATGTCACAATATTTCAAAATAGTAATAACCTACAAAACTGTTTGTGTTTGATGGCAAATGTCAGTAACAACACTGTGTGTCAATGTTTTGTATGAGATGATGCCATTTGTTCACCTGTAGGTCACACAGCTTTTATGAAATTAATGTAGTTATAAACGTATAGGTGTTTTACCAAAAGATCATTTATATCTCAGAATGTAGTCACATTACCCACCATGTTTTTTAATGTCATTTTTAATAACATCAACTGCTTGAATACACCACCCCAACACAGCAGTATCATACTCTATTTTTGCATTATTAATACAAACATGCAATTGTGTCCTACTTTTTTCATATTTTTTGTAAACACTGCTTAATAACTCCAGCTCTTCCCATTCCATGCTGGCTATTTCAGTGTCATCCTTAGCAAACCATGTCACCTTGTACAAGCAACCTTGATGCTTTAGATTTATTTATGTACTTTTGCCAGAACTTCAGAAATGAGACTTTGAAAGCATGAGTATATACTCGTTTCAGGAGTACAGGGAAGTTTCCTGTAAAGGGGAATATGTACCCGTATGGGATACTCAGGAGCTCTGCTTTCCTGGTGACTACATTCCTGTAGGAAGCGATTGAAAGAAGTGATAGATATAGCAAGTGATTTGAGAATACTTATTAAACTTCTACTGCAAGTAAGTGGATTGTGGTCACCAAAATGATGCAGTACAGGCACAGGTAAACATAATTCACGATAAAGTTTGCATTGAGCATCTAGTATGAAATAATGATTACATTTTGGAAAGAGTATAAGACAGTACAATTAATAACTTTTTTACACATCTTTCTTGTATTACTATAATTTGTACTCTCTTGTTAAAGTTGTATATAGCAGTTATAAGATATGTTATATAGTGTACTTTTGTATTACATTTTATACACTCTCATTATAGCTGCATATAGTAATTAATAATTTTCTATAACTTCTATTGGTAATTCTGTTTGTGGAGTGTTTATCAATGGAACTCTGCTGCAAAGGTGTTTTTGCCAAGTCAGACTTTCCCAGTAATTAAAAGACAACTAAATAAATAAATAAATTCAATAAAATCACTAAACAACTTTATTTATAGTCTACATGTGACTGTCAGACAAGTAAGCAAAAGTTTAGGTAAGAATAACACCTGAGGTGGTTTATGAAATAAACATTTGTAGGTCAAAAAAAATTGTTTCAGGAAAGAGTAAATTGTATTCCCAATAGCTGCAAAGTGTTGGGATAGTCTACCCAGACATTCAAAAATAATTGAATGTTATCATGAGCAGCCCTCCTCTGTATTCTGAGTGTGTGTGATGAGTGTCAATGCTCATTAATAATGACTGTGGCTAGACAAGAGTGCATCAACAACACCTCATTAAATATGTACTGCAGGAACAGTGGGTAGTAGCATGGTCTGGCCACAGGGACGCACAAGCACCAGCGGCATGCAGATTGCACGTATACCTCAGTTACAGTTTGTGCAGTCCCACAGATACAGTAGATGTGAGAAAGCTATGTTACGTGGCAGCCTTAAAGGGCTATAAGACTTGTTTACTGATCTTTTTTGACCAAATTAAAGGTTGGAAATGGGAGATAAGAAAGTGGTGAAATGGGAGAAGCAGACAGAGGATAAAGCATGAGGTAAGAAATTAAGGAATGAGCAGGATGGAAGTGGAGAAAGAGGGACTTTTGGGGGATTCAGTTGCCCATTTTTATATATATGAAGAGAAGTTAAGTTGGGGAAGGTAGTAAGGGAAGGAAGGGGAACATAAGAAGTTTAGAGTAGGTACCAGGAGCACACAAACAAAGAAACAAACATAGAAGACAAAGTGCAGAAAATGCACAACTGCACAAGAGGTGGCTTGAGCACCTCAGGAACTGCCAGGTGAGTATACCTGTTACAGGTACTGTAACTCAACATGTTAACAAAGAAGTCAGTTGTCATACTAGTAGTGAGAATAAGTGTTTGTTTTTCCCAGGATCTCTACATTAACAAATGTACAGAGAAGTATGTAACTGTTAAAAATGTTTGAGTTGTGGGCATCATTATAGACTGTACAGAAACAGTAACCATCCAAGAAAGTTATATTGTAAACTGTCTAGTTGTTAAAGATGTATTCTACAAGGTTAAGTTGGTTAAGATGCTATGATGTTTACTTCAAATGCAGTAGGTATGTTCAAAAATATAACTCCCTGTAGAGAGAGAGTAGTCAGTATAAAAAGAGATAGGTATATTGTCAGTTACAGTATTGGCACATAGGTGGCATATTATGTATTGAATGACAGTGACATAGTTTTGATTATATGGATGTCAGTAGCTGCAGGCTTTCATCCACTAAAACATATAGCTCAACATATTGCCACATGGGTATACTACTGTAATGCTGGCATTAGTATGTGCTTTCACTGAGGAATTCTTACACTGCTGAAGTGAAAAAAGAAAGAAAGAAACTGGGGTCTGATAGACACACTGCATGGTAGATAGTGCTAGTTTGCATGTTGATGTTTGAGCCGTGGCACACTTACAGTACATAGATGGTGGCTGCTTCCTCACCTCGGCCTGCTGTTGGCCCAGGAGATTGGCATGTCTAAGTTTTATATCACTGTAATGGTGGAGACATTGTTCACCATTATGAGGCATACCTACAACACATGTAATATACTGTGCCAGGCTGCTCCAGACTTCGGCCTTACATTGTGACCCTTGGTACTGCCCATCAAAAAGCCTTCACTTGTAATATTGGAGGTGGAGGGATATCTAGAATTCCTTATAATATCACCTTTGGAATCTAAACTCCTTTTCCAAAGCCATAATTGGTATTGTAATAGTTTTTGTGGACACAACCAGTTTCTTATGTGCCATCTGCCATGCAATGACATTCAGCTCAACTGCAAGATCAGTGGCAGAAAAGGCCAATCTAGGCAGTGTATGATAGTAGTTGTACATTATAGTTGGAGATGTGAAATATGGCAGCCTAGCCTCTTGTTATATGACAGACAGTAGCAGTGCTTGACAGTTATACATGGGCATTGCTGGTGCTCTTTTTGATCCAATGGGTACAGTAGCAGCAAGAAGGATGGTCATGAAGGAGGTGTGTTTATCTATTTTTTCTTTGGTTAAAGGTTGAAAAGGGTTGTTTAGGAAAGATATGAAAAGAAAAAGCAGGTAGGTGGTACCATATAAGGTGAAAAACTTAGGAATAGGCAGGATGGGAGTGATCAAGTTTGAAGCAAATATTTTTTGTGGGACATGTGCCCACTTCTCATGCACAGAAATATGTAAGGGAAGTAAAATGATAATAAGAGACATAGGGTAAGTAGGTAACTGGGAATACTGAGAAGACCGACAGGGGGTGTAGTAACGCAATATTGGAGGGTATCACAGTTATGAAGGAGATAGAGAATAAGAGGGAAAACAATGTTGGTGGGATTGTACAACAAACAGGGGTGGGCCTAGATACAAAAAATAGGGAGATATCAAGATGTGAGATAGGATGGGGTTCTGCAGCTGCACTCCCTGCCAGCTGTGGTATAGTGGGAGCTTGCTTGCCATCCTGGGTACTGTCACTACTGAGACTTCTGTCAAATGGTGGCGACAGTACTGCACAGTACTGGACAGGGACACGTATCAATAAATCACAGGAGGAGGTTCTCTATGTGGTTAATTTGGGTAAGTAATCTTGTGTCCATTATCTTACCCACAATGCCTGCCAGCTGCCCATGGGTGATGAAGGTGTCAACTCCAGTGGCACTGTTACTAGTGGGTATAACAGTCCCAACATTCAGTGTAAGACTACCTGTAGTGGGTGGTGCATGCAGTAGAGGAGGTAAGGACGTGACTGTGGTAGGCTGTGACCTAGATGTTGTGGGTGCTTTTGGTTCTGGCTCTGCTGCTCCCACGTGTAAGGAACCTTTAAACAATGAAGTTATCACAGAAGTAGCAGTGATGCTTAAAAGATATACTGTTTGACATGCAGTCTTTACTAAATGTAATATTAAAACCAGTACATTATTTAGCACCTATATACACCCCTGTGCTCTTTTATTTCTCCAGCCTCTGCCTGTGTAGATTTCTGTTCTCTGTAATCACTTCAGGGGTTATGGAGTGAAAAACACCATTACGTGAGATCTGTGGATGACATGCACTCGCAGGTTATATGTGTAGCTAACATAAGTCCTACATAGAAGATGCTTGATGTTTAACTTCTTCCTCCCATCGGCCTACAAGATCAACATGCCATCGTCTCATGTCACTGTGATGGTGATGGCCCTGTTCTCTCATATGTGGGATGTCAGTGGCATGGGTGATAGTTTGGGCTAAACTGCTGCAGGCTTCAGTCTTGTACTGAGGCCTTCTATAGACCTGCAGGAGTCTCTGGTGGTAATCCTTATGTAGGAGGTGAAGAAACATTTTTGTCTACTCCATGCTATCTCTGTGCTACAAAAGGAGCATTGCCCTCTCCTTCCTCAGCCAGGATGTCTCACCTTGAAGACTCACAGGAAAAAATAGCAGAAAATTCATGCTCCCAAACAGTTCTTGCATATACTATCTGATGTACAATGACTGACATCAACGGGCATCTCATTAGTGTGGCAGATAGCAGACTAGGCTAATATAAGTACTATTTTATTATGATTCACAACAGCACTTTAAGGTGAGAAACATGGCAGACCTATATCTCTGTTTAAGCAGTTAAGAACAGCAGACACTGCAGCAACTCGATTTCCGTGAAGTTATATGTGGAGTTACAGATACACCTGAAGGCTTGGATTGGCTTGTACATGTGCACTGCTGACTGCTGCCACCAAAAAACACTTGAAAACTACTAATTTATTCTTATTTCTATTGCATTCCATATCACCTCAGCATGAGCTAAGTATGCTTGAAATGACAACTGTACCTTATCTGTATCTATGTAATCTGTTTAGACCCTTTTTTAATTATCATTATAATTCTTTGAATTTGTGACAATTATTACAGCCATATAGTGTGCCTGTATATGGCTGTAACTGCTTAGAGCTATTTTACTAGTCTGAACTAATAATTTTTTCATCTGTATATGGCTGTAACTGCTTAGAGCTATTTTACTACTCTGAACTTATTATTTTTACTGCATAATATTAACTGTGCTGGAGCTTTTCTCCCCGGGCCTCTACTGAAAATGGATCTAATTCCAGTTAGACTAGCCCGGTCAAGAAATGTAAAATAAATAAAAAATAAATAAAATAAAATAAAAAATTTGTATGCAGGGCAACTAAGTATAATGTTTAGCAGGTTTTCTGTTCTTGCAAATTGAGCAGTTCAGAAACAATAATGAATTGAGCCCTAATTGGCATAATCATTGCACCTAGCCAGGTGAATTTACATGATATAGGCATGATGGGAGGCAGTGAGTATCTCTGCATTACAGATGCTCTCATACAGAAGATACTTCTAAACCTGCAGATTGTCAAGTTAAAGTAAAACTCTGCTTGTACAAGGTAAGTGCTACTTTTTAACAAGTACATTTTGTCAGAATGATACTTTGCCTTTAACTGCTAAGTTTCTCCTGACTTATAAGTGATTTGGGAAGGTATACTGTGAGGGAAACTGCAAGGGTAAGACTGTTGTCGATTTGAAGAGTTAAACATAATTGGAGGCACATGCATCATCAGCACATACTCAGGACATTGTTCAACACTTTCTGCCTGACATTGTGATACCACTTTCACTAAAAAAGGACCTGTTGTACACATTACACATGTATCCCATTTGCCAAAATCTTGTTATCCTTGAGAGAAAACAGTCATGTCAGCTTGCCCAGTTGCAATGTTATAGGTACTGTTTTGTGGGGGACATTTGCTCAGTAAACTTATGTACCTGGCATTACTTAGAGACTGGATACAGATATATAACTGTCAAGCAGATACACATTATGCTATATGGGCAAGGAGACACTGGTGATGGTGGTGCAAGGATTTTGCAGGACCATTTTTGAAAAAGACTGTTATTGCAACTGTTTTTTATACCTATAGAGAAATGTCTAAAAAAAGTTGGTAACAAAAACACACCGCACACTCTGGTGAAAAGACAACACATAAGCTGATGTTCTCTGTTGCAGAGAATGAAATCCTACTCCATGTCCTTTGTTTCCATGGATGATGGTTCTTCAGCCTATATGCAGCTGACCAGGCCTGCTGGGACCATGATGTGGTGGCAGATGTTAAAGTGATTAGTGGTCTTGATTCTTACTATGAGATGGTGTGCTTCAGGGCCACTGACATAACACATTCTGCCAAACGACAAGGTGGAAAGGTAGGTCAATGGGTGGTGATCTGTCAAGTGAGTCACCTCTCATGGAGTTAGAGAAGCACCTCCACATGATCCCACACTGCGGTGCTGGATGTTTGGGTAGAGCTTGACTGGTCAACAAGACACTCTGCTTGAGATGCCCCAGTTATGTAGACCTCTTTTTGTGTAAGACTACACTTAAGTCCTCTGAATTCCTTAGTCAGTATCCAAATAATTAAACGTTTCCAATTTATAGTATACAGGAACACAAGGAATTCCCCTTCACAGCCATATGCACAAGCCATACAATTAACATATTTTTTAGTGTTAATAGTTATACACATGAGTTTTAAGTAAACATCTGGTGCTAGGTCATACAGAGGGTATAGTGTTGTGGTGTATTCGTTGGTGATTCTGTATCCAACACCAGCACTGTGGACCTGCCACTGCTTGATGTTGGAGGATCTGGAGCCTCTAATAATGGTGGCTGGGATGAACTGGTACAATTAGGTAGTACAGAGTGTGTGTTGGACACAGGGAATGTGACCACTACATCCCTTACACAGGCCATCGACACAGTCTTTATGCCAGTGAACACCCAGGAGATGCACACCACACAAGGAGGATAGATTAATAGGGATAATAGCAGTCAGAGATGTGTGGTATCCCCTAGAAGATGTATGCCAGAATTTGCCCCTAGCACCTATGGACAGAATGCTATACAAAGGGGGGTGTGGATAATGGGGTTCACTGGAGACATGATTACCACCCTTCCGCTGAGGTTAGTGCATCAGTGGCTGCAACCCAATATATATGCAGGGCCATCATGGTGACTCAGGCTAGTACCACCATAGCCATGGCAGAGTTAGTGAGGATTATGCAGGGTGCACAAGATGACCTACAGGAGTGAATGTTGTATATGTGTGATCATTTGGATCGAACCAATCACATACTGGAATAGCTCATGTCCTCTTAAGCTTGTCTGCTAGGGGTAAGGTGCCAGACACAAAGCTTGTTCACTGTCTCCTCCCCAGATGGTAGACATAATGACCATGGATGACCTAGATCACATTACTACAGAGGTAGCACTTCCATGACTACAACTGTTGAGGAAGTGTCTGCATCCAGGAGAGGATATCCCTGTGGTCATGGCAGTTGTGTCAGTGGCATGTCTTATAGCAGCCATCCATTACAGTCAGACAGCACACCAGCATCTTGTCAGAGTAATGGTACAACTAATGCATCTATTAGTCAGCTCTTGTGGGTGGATGCATTCATAGGATGATCAAACCTCTGCCTTGTATGCCCTAGCAGTTGATGGATTGATATCCTTTACTGTTCAGTCTATGACCCCCAATACCTGAGGGAAATGGGGCTATATTATAGAAATTACACATGGTGTTTGCTCTGTCCTTTGTGATATGTAAGAATGATATATGCTCTCCCACATGCATGGCATTGAGAAACAACTGGAATGTTCTTGAGGCAGATGCCTCAGATACACACTGTATCCCCAGTATGTAGCTGAAAGATCCCTGTAGCCCGCATATATCTTAGTATCCACTAGGATATGTATTCCATGATTCCACGGGTCTGCAGATGAGGCTTTCAGCTATTGATATAGTGGACTAATATTACATACCTGCAGCATCTGCTGTTGAAACTGTCTGGGGCCTATCCAGCTCTGCCCCAATATCCAGCACCACATTCTTGGACTCCATTTGGGTGATACTGCCTTTAAGCAAGGCCAGAAAGTCCTTCATCTCTGTAAGATGCAACTCAGTCAATGGCCCACCACCTGTTACCCTGTGTTCCCGTGCCAGAGTTTCTGCTCTGTGGGTGGCAGTGCAAATCATATCTGTGGTCCTGTGATGGGACATAGTATACATTTCTGACTACCCATTGCATTAACATTGCTGTCAATTTCAGCCCAGGCACAGCTATGGAAGGGCTGTTCAAAAACATGGCTGGCAAAGGGCTGTCATCCATGGAGATGGAGGGTCTGGAGTACCACCTCATTCTCTATATCTTTACATTTGAACTTGCAGAAGACTGTGGATGAGCCACCAGATGCAGCAGTTGTTTTCTCTGAGCTTTGCTTTTTAGACTTGATGTTGAAAACAGTGGAATGAATGGCACATTCCTTGCATGGTTCCTACAAATCCTAAGAATACTCCTGTCCTACTAGGTCATAATTTATGCTGAATGTGTGCCTGAAATTTAGATATGTGTACCCACAACCTATAAGTAAATGTCAGGTATGATTTATGTACTGAGCACATATTCCTTACAAAAAATTCACAGAAGTGCAACAGAACAATAATTCATGACCATTACAATATCATCGTTACTACGGTTATGGCTAATGACATATGTGCCAGGCTCACAACAGTAAAATTGTATTGACTATTTCTTAGAATACAGGGAGGGGGGTGAACGGTAAAATTGTATTGACAATTTTTTAGACTATGAGCTCAGGGGGGTGTCTCCCATCTACCTTAACAATTCTGCAGACTACTACATGGGGTACATTTATAACGCACCCCTTAAGATAGTTCTGGCAAACACATTTTAAAATTGCAGACAAACTGACATCCTTTGGAGATATCATGGTAAAGAATAGTCACAAATTACCAATGTACAAAGGAACAGAATTGCAAGAAGTAGCACTTACCTTATATAAACTAATTTAAAATTGCCCACCAGCTGTTACCATATGGACTAAAACAAAAAAATGCAAATGACTTATACAAAGTAACTAAAAACAAATAATGCAAATTGGCTATCCAAAAATAGTAGAATGCTAATGCAGGACAGAGAAAAAACATGTATTGAATGGTAAAAATATAAAACAGCACAATATCTTGAAAACTTCAGAATGCTTCAGTCTTACTAAAAGGCAAATAGATGAATACAAAAACTATATATAATAACTTTCAGGATAATAGTAAATACAAGCCTAAAAACTTCTGGACAGCCACTAAAGAAATCTTGCATCATGGTCAAAAATGTAACCTTAACCCCTCTCCCAATAACCCATCACTCGAAACCGCAATACAATTCAGCTCTTATTAGACAGATATTATACCATCTCTAATCAAGGATTCCCCAACATCTAATTCCAACACTACCCAACTGCCACATATCACCACATCCACTTTCACCTTCAAACCTGTGCCCACATCCCATATAAAACTACTCTTAAACTCAAGCATGACTACTTCAGCTGATGATCTTCCAAGCGACTACTGTAAAATTGCAGTCAATAGCATTGCCTATCCTGTCTCAGTCCTTATAAATAGGTCAATCCAGGAATCCCATGTTCCCTCACTCTGGAAAAAGTTACACATTATCCCTCTGCATAAAGGAGGAAATTCAACACTAATTTTAGACCTATAGGCATCTTACCCCCCCTCTCCAAAATATTTGAAAAAAATGTATTCAAAAACAATTGTTAAACTATCTCCTGCAAGAAGAATTCATATATCTCACACAACATGGCTTCCCTCCTTCCGATAGTACTAACACTGCACTTCAAACCTAAATAGATACTGTCAATAAAGCTAGAGATAATGACAAACTAGTCTCCTCCTTATTTCTAGACTTGTCTAAAGCCTTCAACACACAGTTTGTCACAGCAAAGTTCTACTTCAAATGCCCTCATTAAGTCTGTCTCCATCATACTTCTCAACTGTCCGGATTTTCACAGACTGTCCAGATTTTTGCTTCTTTTTTTGGTCTGTGTCTCATAAAATGTTTGATTTCCTGGCAAATTGTTGAAGATTAAAGTTAGAAAATAATGATAGATATTTAAGTTTCTAATTTCATACCCTTCTGAAAATTCATGCTAGTGCAAAACCTGTTATTCTATCAGCTTTCTGAGTTTATAAGAGCAACCAACATTTAAAAACTGTCCTTATTTTTGAGCCTTTGTCCCCTATTATTTATGGTTTAGTTCAGATTTCTTGAGCAAAGAGTTTGTGCGATATGCTCTCAGCCCACCCTTCTATGTTTCAAAAACTACATGTCCAATAGTTATTGGTCAGTAAAATGGCACTTCACCTTCTCGCCATACCTCCCGGTCACCACTGGTCTACCACAAGGCTCTATCCTTGGCCCCCTCCTGTTTAACATTCTTACCAACACCCTCCACACATTCACACAATATGTTTTCCTAATATAGTACACAGATGACTCCACACTAATATGCACATCTGACAACATGACACACCTCCAAAAAATTACTCAGGAAACTTGAACAGACACTGAAACATGGCTTTACAACTCATGACTCAAGCTCACCCCCCCCCCCCCAAAAAAAAAAGCAAACTATCTACTTTTTCGCCAAATCCTTCTTTCATGAAAAAAAAATTAAAACCCTCTCACTTAATAATACAACCATTGAAGTCACTTCTCCTAGCATATTACTGGAGATGATAGTAGATGATAATATTAAATTCAACCTACATATACAAAATTGCATAACAAAAACTCATTAAAAAACAGAGATGCTTTACAGAGTTAAAAACTTTCTCACCAATGCAAGTAAAATGCACTTACCACTACTTATCTCCTCCCACACTTCTTTATGGTGATTACATCCTTACCAACCTCCAGGCATCACAAAAATCAAAACTTGAGCAATACTGTAACAAAGTTGCTAAACTTGCAGCAACTACTCCTTTCAGAACCCACCATTGTATAGCACTAAAAAGCCTAAATTGGTTATAACTACTCTATCCACTAATGTATACACAGCTTCTTTCTGGCTTTTCCCATTAGGGGTCGCCACAGTGGAACAATGGTCTGCAGAACAATTGGCAGTGAAGATTTTGCAGTTTCGAGTTGCCAGCCTGGCACACAACCTTCCACAGAAGGCACACACTTACACATAGGGCTAATTTAGTGTCCAATCCACCTGCAGTATGTCTTTGGGATGTGGGAGGAAACTGGAGCACACGGAGGAAACCTGCACAACTGCAGGAAGGACATGCAGACTTTGCAAAGAAGGCACCCCAGCCGAGAATCAAACTGGAGAACCTCTTGCTGTGAAGCGGCAATGCTAACCACCGCACTGCCGTGGCCACCCTATACACAGCTTCTTACTGCCTATAAAAATTATCCAGAATCCATTTGTTTGGCTAACACTAAATGTCATTTTACACAACTATATTCCCATTCGGTCATTACAATCCAATGACCAAAACCTCCTGTCTGTCCACAAACCTATGAAATCTGATGGGCTCTGTCTGTACTTGTACGATGTTGCTAAAGCTTGGAACTCCTTACCTGTACCAATCAGGTCAATAGTGTCCTTTCCATCTTTCAAAACTATTCAGAAAGACTCCTAGCCAAGATCTGGCTCTGTTTTTGCTCGACACCAGGATACATTATATCCCTAAATATGAAGTACCTGTTCATGCATCGTGCCTCCTTACTCTCCCTTTTCACTCACTTCCTTATTTCTATCCTCTGTCTTTCTCTCTAACTATACAATAAGCCTGCTTTCCTCTCACATCATATTGCAATGCATATTTGTATTATACTTCTTCTTCCGGCTTTTCCCGGTTAGGGGTCAACATAGCAGATCATGATCGGCAGTGGAGTTTTAGGGTGTCAAGTTTCCAGCCTGGCAACCATCCTTCCACAGAAGGCACACAGATACACACACTCATGCCTAGGGCCAATTTAGAGTGTCCAATCCACCTACAGCACGTCTTTGGGATGAAACCAGAGCACCTGGAGGAAACCCACACAACCACAGGGAGGACATGCAGACTGTGCACAAAAGGCACCCCAGCTGAGGATTGAACCAGAGAACCTCTTGCTGTAAGGCAGCAATGCTAACCACGGCACCACTGCAGCCACCCTGCCTATTTGTATTATACTAACTTCCCTTTAATTTCTCTGTAAACTGGAAAAATCACTCATTTCCCATTATAACTTCTCATTTTTGGATAAAAACTATTTAAATTCTGAATATAATCCTGATTCTTGGATGACAAATTGTAATTGTGATCCTTTGCATTGATGGGAACATTTTGAATCTCAGTGTACCTCCTTGCTGAATAGTTGTAATAAAATTAGAAGCATCAGTCCTTGTGTTCTCACTTTTGTTTGGTGACATAAAAACATCAACAACTTGCTAAAGAAGAAAGAAAGGAAGGTGAGACTATATAAAAGATGTCAATCTAAGGCCACCAATACTAGCTTCAATGCAGCCTGCAAAAAATCTGAAATGAGTCATTCATAAATAAAAGGCAAGTTAAGAAGAAATATGTGTTTCTCGCAACAAGAATCCTAAAATGTTATAGTTATATAAACTCTGTTTGTAGCTGCTACACCTGTATAGGTCCCCTTTGTAACAATGGCATTTCAAATAGAAACCCTGTTGAAATAGCTAATGCTTTTCCAAGCATTTTGCTAACATATACCAACTTTCTGACCCTAACTTGTTCTGTTAGTATTAACATCTTGCACTTATTGACCACTCAGGATAACACCTCTCCTAGTTCAGATGGCTTACGTTGTCCTCATATTACTGAAAATATGGTTGGGGTTTCCTTATGGAAATGCACATATGACAGTGGCAGTAAGTTGGATGACATACATGGTGCATTATTTAAATATCTAGGCTCACATGTGGTCATCCCATTATCATTTTATCATTTTTACCACTCTGTTCAAAAATTGTTCCATATTCATAGAAAAAGGCTAATATCTTTCTAATTTATAAAAATGGGAGTTATTTTATTGTGAACTATTATTTCCCAATCAAACTTCTATAAATGTTTCAAAATGTGCCTTTTGCACCTATTTCAAAGTAATCCTGGGCATGGTGCTGTGTTGAATATTGGGCAACAAAGCTTTATGAAACATCATTCTACAGCCACTTTCCTGATCACATCATCAGAGGTGTGGATAATGGACTGGGCGTTATTGTGGCATATTTAGATCTGTCCAAACATTCAATAGTGTGTCACATTCAGTTATTATAGAATGCATGACAAAATTTAATAGTAATACCTTTACAGTAAACTGGATTACTTCACAACTCTCTGAAAAGCAGTTTAATATAAAATAGGCAACCATTATTCTTACTGGTCTGATGTTCACTCAGGAGCCCCTTATGAGTCTATTGTAGGTCTGACACTTTTTAATATGGCATTTTCCTTTCTGCCTGCACATAAAAGTATTTGCATTGCCAAACATGAAGATAATATCAAATAAGGTTCAATAATTACTAATGATACTGATTATAACATATTCATTAACATGTGGCACATCTCATTACTAAGGGTTTTGCATTCAGGAAGAAAGAGGTCGACTCCCTCTACTCTTCCCTCATTAGGCCAATCACTGAGTACAATGCCCCATTTGGCATGTACCTCACTAGACACCTGCAACAACTGGAGAGGCTTCAAAAGTACCTCGCAAAGAGGATCCCAGGCCTTAAACACTTGTCCTATATGGACAGACTCAAAAAACTCCAACTATTCTTTGTCTCATATAGCCTACTTAGAGACGATATCTACTTGACTTAAAAAGCCATGTCTGACCCAGTTCTGTTAGAAATGCTACATCTAAAGAAATTCCAATCCCCCTCACCACATGCTCCACACACCTCAACCTCATTACCACAATCAACAGGACATGCTGGAGGGACAGGTTCATAACCCAGAGACTGCCCATGCTATGGAATAGACTTCTCATACATGTCAAGCAGAGCACCCCACTGGCCCTCTTCAAGAGAAATCTTGATGAGTGGATGGGAAATAGAAAATTCACCCCAATGATCACTCCAGTGGCTTTACTCGACAGAAGCACTGAGAACTAAGGTCTGGTGGCACAATACCAGGGTAATCCTATGGGCTAGGCTTGTAAAGGCTCCAGGGCCATTAGCTTAGTACACACCTATGAACCTATGAACTATTGTTCTTGTATAATAAAATGGCTAACTAGGAATGCATTACCATTGATTCTAGTAAATGCAATTTCATGACTTTTGGGCCACTGAAAATTGATTATGCTATCTTATGTGGAAATATTTTTATTGGAAGTATTAACTTATTTAAAGATTTTGGTGTCTGTATTGACCACAAAATTAATTTTAAAGCCAGTGCTTCAATGGTCTAATCTAAGGTCTTAAAAATATATGGTCAAATGTTCTAATCTATATCGTTTGCTCTGCTTCCAAAATTATTTGTAACTTATAACAGGTCAGTTATTGAGTCAAGTGTTATGTTTTACTCCTGTTATAAGCATGGGTTAGTTGTCCTCAAGGAAATAGAAAGAAAATTTGATAGATGCCTACAGAATGCTCAATATTTTAACTTTTGCTATAGACTTTACCATTCACTACTAATTTATAAAAAATAGATTATGCGTAGGGTTTAAAGCTTTACCCAATGAGGACTTAAGAATCTTGCTAGGTTTGGAGTTAACTCATTCTGAAGGATCATTTCAAGATAGTAATCTTTGCTAGGTTGTTATAGAAGTATAAGAAATTTAAAGTTCATGTCTTACAAGATTGCTTATTTATAAAATAAAATTCCAAGTCATATAGGTTACTTCAACTCTATAATATATATATATATATATATATATATATATATATATATATATATATATGTAAGAAGTCGCTGGATTATTGGATCAACCACTTTATATACTATATAACTATGTAGTCTGTTCCAAGTTGGACTCTGGCCTTAAAACAGGTATACCTTGAGCTATGAACTGTAGTGGCTTTAGAGGTAGTATACTAAAGGCAAGGAGATGTGGAGAGGCACATCCACCCACATCCAGATAAGAGGGCTTTCCTGCAGTATAAAATAATAATTTTTGTCAAATGTTCATTCAAAATCTTCTGACAAGTTTTATAATGTGAAGAATATTCACTAGTTTTTGGGATGCACATTGCAACCAGGCCACAGTAAAATAGCCTGTAGATTTAATCAAAAATAGATGAAGACAATCAGAGAAAGAGGCTAGCTAGTATTAAAAGATTTAAAGATTTGATTACCAGTCCTTAAGTTAGGTCATTAAGCCTGACTTTTTAGACTAAGGGGGCAATTCCTAAGGAGAACAATAAAAACAAAATTGGATCTTCTTGTTTGGTGTCACTAAAGATTTGAAAGATTTTCTAAGATACTGAACTGTACCATTACAAATATGGTGGAACTTTCATAAAATTTGAATTAAGTATGCCTCATTTGTACGGGTAAATTAAATACATGTTACAACTGAAATAGATTCAACCAGTTTTGTGAATTAAAGGCTTTATATATATCCCAGCTCAGGGCTAAAAGAGGATTTGACTTTGATTTAGAATGTGTTGATGTTGTGAAGTGCCCTTAATGTTGCCTTGCATTTACTTTTAAGACCAATCTGTACTGTGTGGAAGTAATTAAAATGACAGATAGATAATTAATTCTCATTTTTTTTGTATGGACATATCAATTTTACAATCAGTGGTGAGAAATGAGATGGGTATGATTTAGATTTAAGGGGATGTTTTAAGTTTTACTTCTGTAACAACAGTTTTCCAAGACAGGTAGCATAAGCAGGTTTGGTAATCTATATTTCACACTATCATACAAAGATCAAACTGGCAATTAGGAAGGTTTTTATCTAATTATGATGGTATCTCATTAGGGCCTGGGACTTTGGAACATTTTTGTCAAAGCAGAGATCATGTTATTCTAACATCAAGAAGGGGGCTGTTAATATTTGGGATTTTAATGTTAGAGACTTCATCTGAGGCAACCTTAACATCATTTGAAAGTAATCTATAGGTTGGAAGTCCAAGCTTAATTAGCAGGTAAAATAATGTATGTGAAAATGTTTACATATAGCTTAAAGGTTGAATCTACACTGTGGTTAAGATTTTGTACATCCTGTATTGTATGTTTTGAGGATGACAGCATTTCTTATGATACCTCACACATTTTTGGTAACCCTGAGGTGACACAACATAGAATTGTTGCTTTAATCTGTCCAAATTTAGTACAGTTTTAATACTGATAGAATTAATCAGTTAAACTTTAATTGAATGCCTATGAAACTAGGTATATCACATTGCTAAACCAATAAGTAGAAGACACATCACAGTAATAAACAATACATCCTGAGGGATAGCTCAAATATACAGTGTTTAGGATGTATCCTGAAAGGCTATGTGGGAAAGGTTATTCTGAAGGAACTTCCTAAAAGAATGTACAGAACTGGACTTATCAGGCTGTTGTGACAGCAAATTCCACATGTCAGTAATAAAATAGGAGAATGACCTGTGGACAGAAGATTGAAGCCAAAACCTGGGGATCACCAGCAGTCCTGACGTGGCTGGGTGGAGTGCCACTGAAGGTCAGTAGGGCACCAAAGCTTCACATGTTAATAAGTGTATACTAGGCCAATGTCTAATAGGGCCTCTTTAAGCCTAGCAATGCAACCCAAATGTATCCCAAGAGCTATTGTGTCTTAGAGGTTATTTTAAGGTGTATGTTAGTTAGGGCATGATTTAATGGCAGCCCTGTCCATCAAATACGTAGGTATCAGACCGGGGGGAATTTCTGATTTCCCATCCACTAGTCCAGGCTGCATTTGAATAGGGTCAGGGAATGGCTCTGCTTCACATGGATGGGGAGCCTATACCAGAGACTAGGGATTTTCTGAGATATATCCCTGTCCCTCCAAGAAATCCTATTTGAGTTGCAAGCAAAGTTTAAATCCTTAGATCTAGCTGTTCTGCTGCTATTCATTTTGCGGAGATGCAAAATATCCATTAGCATGGGATTCAAGGATACCTTGTATGCCAGGCATAAATCACTACTCAGCAGTCTGTAGGAAATAGAGTATAGAGATAGAGCTTTCAGGCAATCTGCAGAAGACATTGTATTTACACCCTGTATTCCTTTTATGAACAGCCACTATGGACATTCCAATTGCTGCATGTGCCTGGTCAGGTATGTGATGACTGGGGGCATTACACTCAGTGCTAGGTCTGATGATGGGTGAGTACAGTGGCACTGTTATTTCTTTGGATGTGAATGCTATGCCATTCCTTATAAGCCTAGTGACATAGAATGATTTCTTGCAAACTTAGACACGTTGATGGAAATTCAGGTTACTGTCTACATGAGCCCCCAAATCCCTGACTACTGTGTCTGCCTTTAGTGGTGTTTTATCAGTGAAGTAGTTTTTCTGGGTAAGTGGCTTCCCAAAAGGTACTATTATGCATTTCTTGTCCCTGTTTTAAGCTGTGTGGCACCAGTCATTTGTTTGTGTTAGACATTCCTGTAAGATGTTAGTATCTTGTGGGATTTCTATAATTGCTTCTAGCTTGCAATCATCTACAAACTTGCTAAGCCAGAAACCCCCTGACATTTGCCTTGATTTCTGAAAAAATAGATGTTAAAGTGGTACAGACCCAGCAGAAAGCCCCGGGGAGCATCACTAGTGTCTGGCCTTTTTGTGGAGGTGGTCTCTCCAGACTGTTTAATAAGTGGGACACTGGTCAGGTTGGCACTTGAACACCATCATAAGAATGTTAAAAGTGACTCAATATTCAAAAGGGAATCATTGCAGAGAAAGGAAAATGAGAATCATATGCCTATAGCATGGGTACAGCACAAGGCCACACTAAAGGGCCTCGTTGTTGAATTATCATATGCCTATAGCATGGGTACAGCCCAAGGCCACACTAAAGGGCCTCGTTGTTGAATTATCATATGCCTATAGCATGGGTACAGCACAAGGCCACACTAAAGGGCCTCGTTGTTGAATTATCATATGCCTATAGCATGGGTACAGCCCAAGGCCACACTAAAGGGCCTCGTTGTTGAATTATTATATGCCTATAGCATGGGTACAGCCCAAGGCCACACTAAAGGGCCTCATTGTTGAATTATCATATGCCTATAGCATGGGTACAGCCCAAGGCCACACTAAAGGGCCTCATTGTTGAATTATCATATGCCTATAGCATGGGTACAGCCCAAGGCCACACTAAAGGGCCTCGTTGTTGAATTATCATATGCCTATAGCATGGGTACAGCACAAGGCCACACTAAAGGGCCTCGTTGTTGAATTATCATATGCCTATAGCATGGGTACAGCCCAAGGCCACACTAAAGGGCCTCGTTGTTGAATTATCATATGCCTATAGCATGGGTACAGCCCAAGGCCACACTAAAGGGCCTCATTGTTGAATTATCATATGCCTATAGCATGGGTACAGCCCAAGGCCACACTAAAGGGCCTTATTGTTGAATTATCATATGCCTATAGCATGGGTACAGCCCAAGGCCACACTAAAGGGCCTCGTTGTTGAATTATCATATGCCTATAGCATGGGTACAGCACAAGGCCACACTAAAGGGCCTCGTTGTTGAATTATCATATGCCTATAGCATGGGTACAGCACAAGGCCACACTAAAGGGCCTTGTTGTTGAATTATCATATGCCTATAGCATGGGTACAGCCCAAGGCCACACTAAAGGGCCTCTTTGTTGAATTATCATATGCCTATAGCATGGGTACAGCACAAGGCCACACTAAAGGGCCTCATTGTTGAATTTGGAACATATTGTAATCTGTCGCTGTCGAGGGTTTAAAAGCATCAGGTAAAGGATATTCCAGTCGTATGCCTGAGAGATAACAAGAATGTGCACAACTATTCTTAGTCATGAGTGTTGCTACCATTGACTAAGGCAAATGTGGTGAAGTTCTCAGTCACATTTCCTTGATGTTGCAATGCCTTGAAGATCATCCCATTGTGACACATGCATTGAAACATTGGTGTTTGCACAAGACTGCTGTGCACCAAATATGAAATTAGTATATGTACGTAGGGAGACTATGTTTTTTTACCTCAGATGAGGGGGATGTAGGGGACCTTCCCTCCTGCAAATATGTAGTTTTTGATTAGCACAGCAGGAATGTTGGTAAGCTGAGTCGTATTCATTGTGATAGACTACTTTCTGATCATTCACATCTGAACTATCATAAGTGAAGCAGATCATCTGACTGAATAAGATGCCTAACATACGCATTATATTCCTCAGATGGTAACAAAAGGACTGGATAATGGCTGACAGCAGGCCATGAAATGATGGCCAGTTGCTGAGGATTGCTTCAAGATTACATACCTGTGACTTCAATAAAAATATTAGGAATAACGATAGGAGCCCTGATAACAATCAGAGATGTAATTTTTCCTGTTGACAAATACAGAATGTCTTCCCAATGGTCCTAATATGAGCCTTAGTACCCTATTGATTCCTTAGAAAGGAGACGTAGAGCTGGATGTCATCAGTGTAAATATATTAATCGAAACCTCTTCACTGAACTAAGTCACCATGTGGCAACACATACATGGTAAACTGTATTAGACTATGTATAGAGCCCAACTGTATGCCACGACTAACAGGGTAGGTAGATGAAGAATAAACCCCATATAGCAGTCTTTGAGTATGCCATGAGATATAGGAAGCAGAGCAATCATGGACCATACCTTTCAGGTAATACATAAGGATTAGTTGGTTAACCATGTTTTGTGTGTGTGTGTGTGTGTGTGTGTGTGTGTGTGTGTGTGTGTGTGTGTGTGTGTATATATGTATATATATATATATATATATATATATATATATATATATAGAGGTCTACTTGTAATCATTGAAAACACATTTCTTTGAAGATTAGAAAGTAGGCACCATTTAACTGAAAGTGCACTTTCGCGAAACTCAGTTAACTGACTCACGTCGGTTAACTGAATCACGCTACACTGAGAAGAAGGAAATATATAATTTTCCCCACTGTAGTGTGATCTTGGAGTTAGTATATATAAGTAGCAGGGGTGTGGGGTGCATTCTAGTATTCGAGTTTGCTGGACATACCTCCGGTAATTATATATACTAATTCCGAGATAGTAGTAAAGTGTGGAAAAGGATCAGTCCGCAAAGGTTTGTGCTGATGAGGTGATCTGTCATCAGATATGATTCAGAATCGAAAGTAAATGCATTTTTGTAATGTAAAATAAAGCTTAAGATATACAGAAAAATGCAGACTGGGCTAAGCTCAAATGATTGACTATTTTTCTTTCCAGGTAAGCTATGGCTCAACTATTATGGCTTTGAGTAATAAAGACCAGTTTCCTTCAGTTCTGAGAACAGTGCCTAGTGACAGGTTTCGGACAACTGGACTGGCATATTTGACTGTTTATTTTAAGTGGAACTGGGTGGGCATTATAACTGAAGCAACAGACTATGGGGAACAGACAAGCCAAATGGTGAAAGAAGATTTGGTCAAGCATGGAGTTTGCATTGCTTTCTTCGAAACAATGCCCACAGTGTACAATGAGGCAAAAATGAAGAATATTGTACAAAGTACTATGTTATCTACAGCAAAAGTCATTCTGATAATAGCAATTGAATACTATACCCTTCCACTTGTAGAAGAGATAACAAGACAAAATATTACTGGAAAAATTTGGGTCACAACAGCAGGGTGGTCATCATCTACTTCATTCTCTAAAGAGCAATTATTTAAAGTGATACATGGAAGTATTCTGTTTACAATTGCAAGGGGTTACATACCTGGATTCCAAGATTTCCTTTACCAGATCCAGCCATCTACAGCACACGATGACATTTATGTGAATCAGTTTTGGGAAAATGCATTTGCTTGTAAATGGTCTCAGCCTATGAATATGCAGATTAGCACAAGGGAAACATTTATAGAAAAGACATGCACTGGCCAAGAGTATCTTCGCAATGTGAATATTCCCTTTTTTGATACATACAATTTAAGGTTTACATACAGCACCTATAATGCAGTGTATGCCCTTGCACATGCTCTAAACAATCTTATGACTTGTAATGCAGGAGAGGGACCTTTTGGTAATAAAACATGTGCTAACTTCCAGCACTTTGAGCCATGGCAGGTAATATTTATTTTTAATCAAACATGTACATAATATAAATTCTGACTTGTAGTAGTGTCCATGATCTGTCTGCATAGTCTGGACTTTCAAAAATACCACAACAGTTAGTTGTAACATTTAGTGCACTTTTATGTTTTTGTGTACAGATAAGATTTACAAGTTGTCTGAGTCATTTTTGGTAGAAATACAATGCTGTGGCAATGTATAAATGAAATACTGTGGTGATGCAGTAGTCCACATTTACTACTCAGATTTCTAGTAGTAAGAAAAGAGACCTTGGTTGTGAAATTTCCAAGTAAATGAGAAGGACAAAGCATATACGGCATACTTGTAGTAGTCCTAGTGTTTGCCCCATGAACACTGTAGCACATATAGAGCATGTCACGTGCCAACAGAATAGATAAGGCCTTAAAGATTAAAAGTCCCTTATAAAACCTGTAAGAGACAGACAATAGTAATTTTAGATGATTTTTACTTAATCCCTTTATCTTGGGTATTCTGTGGGTTTATGGGTCAATTATATAGCATATTCTAATAACATGGACCTTATATGGCTATTTGCATTGCCATAAAAGAAATGAGTATGATGCCTGGTAACAACATTTTTGCTTGTGATTTGTGCTGTCACCTCTGAAGCAACTATGTGGGAACAGCAGTACCTCAGTAGAAGGTGATCACTGAATGCTTAAAAGAAAGCAGGCATCACCTTAGACAGGCTGATCACAGAGTGCTTATAAAACAACCAGGCATCAGCCTAGGCACAGGGTGACCACTCAGTGCTTATAAAACAACCAAGCATGATCCTAGCACAGAGTGGCCACAGGTTGCTTATAAAACAGAACAGACATCACCCCAGCACAGGGTGACCACTGAGTGCTTGTAAAACAGAGAGGCATCACTCTAGTACAGAGTGACCACTGACTACTTTTAAAACAGGGAGGCATTAACATAGCAGAGTGTGACTGCTGAGTGCTTATATAATAGGGCAGGGATCAACCTAGCAGAGGGTGACCGATCAGTGCTTATAAAACAGGCAGGCATAACTCTAGTGCAGGGTGACCATTCACTTCCTGCAAAATGGGGCAACCATCACCATAGCACAGGGTAACTACTGACTGCTTGTAAAACTGGCAGACAATGACTATTGTCAGTGAGCAGAAGTCCAGCTATTAAGAATACTGTTACAGCAGTGATTCCTTATAGATTTACTGATATTGTAAATATATTCACATGACTATAATTTATATACAAGGATAAAAAGTCACCATTTATGTGTTAAACATTTGCAGTTTTGTACACTAGATCACTTGTTCCTTACTGCCATCTTACCCATAGATTACTACTGAGCATGTCATTTAGCGTGCAGCCTGATATGTAGCTGAACATGATAAAATGTTAAATCATTAGTGACACAAAGCTATATGCTGCACACTTTAGTAAGGATTATTTTGCTTGGTGCTTTTGGTACATCAGTATGATAGAAGGTATGTGGGTCTAAACATATACTCTATACCTTTAGTGCAGAATGTTTTGCTAAGTCATATGATACTCTGAATGGATCTAAGTGGCATCCAATAAGTATGCCATTTTGCATGCTAGGCTGTTCTTGTTTCTTAAGTTTTGGCAGTGTGATGAACTAAAAACAGGTAGAATCTTTTAAAAAATAAGGATATACTGAACTTATAACCTATTTTTCTTGCTAATGTTAAAATAATTACTAATTTTATTATTTTCTTCTAGCTGCTGCATTATGCAAAAAGTGTTCAGTTTCAGAACGAGGCAGGAGATGCCATATATTTTGATGTCAATGGTGATCCTCGGGCTATGTTTGACATTATTAACTGTCATGTATCTAGTGACGGACGTGCAGCATTTCTAACAGTTGGGAGATACGATGCTACTGCTCCTAATAGCAAGCAGCTGCTTATTAATATGAGTTCAGTCATGTGGAATGAAGAGCAGTCACAGGTTACAATTCCAGCTTATCACATATGACTGATTATCAATGTGACTATGTTAATGGCAGAATACTGCAATCTATGTTTACAGCTCTTGCATACAGTCAAAAACAATTTTCTGCATATATATTTAAGGATATGCAATAGCCAGATAATAAGAGCTGTTTACATTAAGGAAATGTGATGTAATGCTGACAACTATTTGCTCAATACCAAACATAATAAGAATCTTGATTTTGTAAATGACACCTTCCCAAATAATATGAACATCTGAGGTCTTAGTGTTAATTACTGAGGATGCTTTTTATACTGACATGGGCTGGGCATTCAGATCAGTGGAGAAAGATTCACTTTAAGTGCCATTTGCTACTTTATGTCTTAGGCTTCCAATAAAATATTTAGATCTCTCCCTAGAATCTCATTTAACACGGTCAGTAATAAAGAGCACAGCTTTCTAAAACTAGCGTCGATCAGGCTGTGCTCGTGCAGAACATCATTGGTGATTCTTGTTTTGCAAGCATATAACTGCTCCTGAATATGATCCCAAGGTTTTCTCGTGGTTGTTGTGTCTTTCGGCTTTTCCCAGTTAGGGTTCGCCAGAGTGGAACTCCGGTCCGCTAATGACTGGCAGTAGATTTTTACGTGCCGAGTTGTCAGCCCTGATGCACAACCTTCAACGAAGGTACGCCCATTCACGCATGTTTCCACACAATAGATGCTCTAGCTGAGAATTGAACAGGACAACGTCTTACTGTGAGGCGACAACGCTACCGTCTTTCCTAAAAAAGAACTGATACATAGTAGGTATCTTGCTTTACAAGCCACTCTTTTTTAATTGCATTTAAACTTTCATTTGATGAGAGACATCTTTGGATGTACCAGATTGCAGTGTGGACCTGCATCAGTGACCCCAGGGTAGAAACAATAAGAACATAGACTAGAACACAGACCACAAGGATAGGTACCATTTGGCCTTCCTGTTATACTTCATGAGTTACCCAAAGAACAGTACCCCAATAAACGATTAAGGTCACCATCTGGTCTTCCTGTTAACCTGATATGGTGCTCATAATAGTTTCTCTAATAATTTGATTTACAAGCATGGGAGAATGTCAAACTACTTTGGCAAGTCCACTGCTGTTAACAAATACACTCTTCCATTTGTTAGAAACTGTATGCTTAGTGTTGACAGCCTGTATAGAAAAGGTCAATCCAAATGCAAAACATATACAGTGCAAGTGTTTGATTTCTCTCTTTGACTGAATTATACTTTACCAGATATTAATATTGGCTGTTGCTGATTCTTTCTTTCTAAAACTATGTGGTGGGCAATGAAGTCTGCCACATTCTTACATATCCTTTATCTAAAAATAAGTGAATCAAGAAGCCATTTTCTTCTTCTATGAATATTCCTTCCCTATCAGTGAGTAATGACAGTCTTACAAACTGATTCCTAAGGATGATATCACCACACTAAGAGAGAAAAGACCAGTGAATACTTCCCTTTTCTTTGTTTTATAAAAATAAATGTTGGCAAAAAAAGCACAATAAAAACCATCTCACTTCTCTAGTGCTTAGGCTGATTAAGCCTTTACAGAGGGGTCTATATTAAATTCTCAAAAGCCGACAATGTCGAATCTGACATTGTTGGCATGAGAATAGTGAAACTGCAGAACATTGAAGAAGTAAACGGAAATCTCTATAAGGGGAGATTTCCATTTACTTCAATGTAGTGTGTTCTCAGAGTTGGTATATTTAAGTAGTGGGGGGTGTGGGGTACAGGGGGGATTGCCCCCTGCCTACACCATGTAGGTTTTTTTTTGTTGTTTTAATTTTTTTTGGGAACATTCGATGTTTTAACAGTTTGATCACTAAAGGTCGACCTTTAGTAATTTGAACTGTTAAATATTCGATGTTCCAATATAAACCCTTTACAGAATATGGTTCCTAAGGACATTTGCTTTCATATATCTGTGAGAACCACAAAGTAAATGGATTTCTTAAAAACCTTTTGGAGTGGCAAACCCAAGATTCTTAATCCCAGTCTCACCTAAGGGCAGTACAAGCCCACCAAGTACAGTAAACTCTCAGTTAACCGGCACTCATGGGGACTGGTAGATGCTGGATAACTGTAGTTTCTGGTTGCTTCAGCGTTACTGTTAAAAATAGTCCTGACTAATACTGTACCCTTTAGTAGTTGTTTGGTTTGACTTGTTGTTAGGTTGTGTAGAGATGGAATTTATTACTATCTTCCTTTTTAAAACTCTGAAACTCTAAAAACGTAAGATATGTTTCTGCCGGGGGGGGAAACAGAAAGTGCAACACATGAAAATTGTACTGTATTTTTATTTATTTATTTATTTATTTTTTCTGGTTGCTTGAAAGTTCTGGTTGCTTGAGTTCTGGTTAACTGAGAGTTTACTGTAGATGAGTGAACCTGCCAAAAGGGTTGGTACCTCTTCCAAGTTTTATGAAGGAAGTAATGACTAGAAACTGTAAATCATCAGTTCCTACCATGCTCGCTAAGTGACACTAAATACAAACCATGGTTTCATCCCATATGAGGCCTGGTCAGTGCAAATCTAACAACAGTCATACAATTATTGAATTTATAAAACTCATTCTGAACCATGTGACCATCACAACCACATTGAAATAATATACAACTGTGAAAAGGAGCCCTAAAACTAGTTTGAAAATAACACAAGTAAACACATCTAATGGGACAGCAATCAAAAATACATTTCTAAAAAAATATATAGTTTAAAGAAAAAAGTATAACGAATATAATACACTTTTGCCATCTACTGGACAAATTAACAAATTGTTAAATGTATGTAATAAAAACATCAATATCTTCCACTCCACATAACGCAAAGTATTTCCTTTAAATTATTCTAATATAATTTGGATGATTGGATGGGTAACCACAAATATGCTCTGGTTTAATATCCTTATTCCTCATGAATAGGGGCAACATGTAATTGCCCCATCAGATCACCCTCCATGACCCAGGACCACCACTCTACCTTTCTGGAGACACTGGAAAACATGAAGGTCCTACCAAATACCATGATATTTGGTGATTTCAATTACACTACCATTCATTGGGAAAACTACTTGAGAACAAATTCCCAGGCCCAGTGCTTCCTGGAATTCATCAACTCAAACACCCTGGGTCAGCTGGTAAACTTCCCTACCAGAGGTGAAAACATATTGGACCTGGTCATCACCAACATGGGCGACAGGTGTTCCACACTGGAGAGCAACCCGTCACTGGTTAGATCAGACCATAAACTAATCACTCTGGATGTCCATACCCCACCACCACCCCCAACTAAGGAAACCACAGTAAAAAACTTTTCTAAAGCAAACTTCATCTTAATTAAGACAGAGGTGGTAAGTTTCACAGCCTCCACGCTAAAGGATAACGCTGCCCAAGATGCAGAAACCTTTACAAATGCACTCTATGAGCACCTACAAGGATACTTGGATTGTGCCATCCCTAGCAAAACCAAGACTCACTCCTCTAAGAGAAGGAAACCAGTTTGGTGGACCCTTGCAATAAACAGGCTATACAATAGAAGGCGGAAACTAGTTCAGAAAAAAAGCAAATCCCAAGAAGGAAAGACATCCCTGATCAGTATCAGTAAGAAACTGAGGTCCCTCATGAAATCATCCAAGGCTAACTTCAAAAGAAAAATAGCCAAGTGTTCAAAAGATAACCACAAAGCCTTCTTTAGCTATGTTAAGACTCTAAGTGGCAAATCGCAGATATGCACTGAACTAGTGCAAAATAGCACAAAATATACTGAACCTACTGATATTGCCAACATCCTGGCAGATAGATTCAGTGCAAACGTCACCCCCCTCTCACCTCCAAAAGGGCCCACAACAATACCAGAAAAGTGTAGTGTCCCAAAAATTACAGACGCACAGGTGAAAACAGCCCTTTCAAAAGCCAAAAACACAGCATCAGTGGGACCAGATGGTGTCCCAGGCTGCATCTTGCACAAACTACAGAACGAACTAACCCCCCACCTAAGCACGCTGTTCATCCTCAGCCTCTCGACAGGCTATGTGTCCATAGAATGGTGCACAGCAACGTTTATTCCTCTCCACAAAGGAGGGGCCACAACTGACTCTGGTAACTATCACCCCATAAGCCTGACTAGCCTGGTCTGCAAGGCTATGGAGCGCATAATCATGGAACTCATTAACAAAGACATTGGGAACCTCCAAACACTTGACCCGACCCAGTTCGACTTTATTAAGGGCAGATCATGCCTCCTAAACCTGGATGACTTCTTTGAGACAGTCACCAAAGCCATAGACGAGGGAAAGGTGGTACACACAGCCTACCTTGACCTCGCCAAGGTTTTCAACACCATTCCCCACTCAGGTATTATAGAAAAACTCACCAGCCTGAACATAAACCCCTATGTCACAAGATGGGTTGCCAACTGGCTTACAGACAGAACGCACACGGTAAGAATAGTGGGCTTCAGGTCCGACTCTAAACCAGTCACAAGTGGTGTCCTGGGTTCCCTACTGTTTGGCATATACTTCTCAGAAGCACAGGCAAATACAGGAGGACTATGGCTAACCAGGTTCGCCGATGACTGCAAACTGAGAGCCATAATTGACTCTCCAGCTGACACGGACATCCTCCAAAAGGGCTTTACTGAGACGGACACCTGGTGTCAAAGTCATGGCCTCAAGCTAAATGCCAAAAAATGCATAGTCATCCTGTTTGGGAAAAACAAAACACCCACGAATTACCACATAGGTGGCAGCCCCCTTAATACAGAAGAGATAATAAGAGATCTGGGGACCCAGGTAGATAGTAATCTCTCCTTTGACAATCATATTGCCAAAGTAGTTAGGAGATCCCTCTATGTGGCCCATCTAATTACTAAAGGGTTCATAACTGGAAATAAAGAGGTTATAGTGCCCTTCTACTCGTCACTCATTAGACCCATCATAGAGTACAATGCCCCATTTGGGATGTACCTCACAAGACACTTCCAACAGCTGGAAAGACCACAAAAGTATCTCACCAAGAGGATTACTGGTCTCAAATGTATGTCCTATGCAGCTCGAATGAAAAAACTCCGGCTGTACTCAGTGGCATATCGCCTACTCAGAGGTGATCTCTGCCTGACTTGCTCCACCTAAAGAAATCCAAGTCACTGCGAGCCACGCACTCTGGTGAGCTAAACCTCACCACAACAATAAATAGAACATGCTGGAGGGATAGATTCATGTCACAGAGACCCCCATGCTTTGGAACAAAATTCTAAATTACATCAGGCAGAGCCCCTCACTAACACTCTTCAAGAGAAACCTTGATGAGTGGATGGGTAACAGAAAATACACCCCTGGGATCACTTCATTGGCTCTGCTTGACAGAGGATCAGTTAATTAATCTATGTGGTGGCGAAAGCCAACACACTGTGGCTAAGCTTATAAATGCCCTCGGGCAGATAGCCTAGTACCTACCTATGAACCTATGAACCTATATCTTTGTTTTTCCCATTTCTGGCTTATTTATACACAAAATATAAGAGCTAAAAAACATCATGAGAATGTAAGGCTAGGCTTCTTAAGTTCCTGTCAGATCAAAAGCCTAGTAAGCAGTAGTGCACCTAGGGTGGGATGAAGGGGCCAATTGCCTCAGGTGCGATGTTTTAGGGGGTGGGCTTAGCCAATTCTGATCACTCTTTAGAGCATACTGTCTTCTAAATGCTGGTATTGCACTTGTAGTCAGTGCTGAATGCTGTATCCCTCTCCTTGTGATGTACACTATAGCAACTGCTTGCTACACTTGTTTGCTATAGATAACAAAAAAAAGATGTGCTTATTCACTTTTTTTAATTAAAGCCTGATCACTCTAGTGCTCTCTGTGTGGTCTAAACTGTAACTACAGTTTTAAAGAAAAAGTTTTTTAAGTAAAACCTGAGTGCTGTAGCACTGTATGAGTGTTACAAACTAGCTAATCCTTGCTACATTTGGTGCAAGCAGTTTGAGTAGTTTAACATAAAAAAGAGATTTAATTTGCTTTTTTTTTTTTGCTCCAGCTGTGGAATAAGGGCAGGGAACAGAATCCAGATTTGACTGACATGCATTTCAGCACCTGCAAGTACCTGATCACAGACCTTTTAACTGCTCTTCAAATAAACAGCTAAGGAGGCAGGGTGCCATTATGGGGATTAGCTCCAGGTACTAAAAAAAACAGCTGCACTTCTATTATTAAATACCAATGATTTGAAGAAAATAATAACATTGGCCTTTATTTCCTAAACTTTACAATGAGGCATGAAGTGGACAGAATATGTGCAAGAGCTGCCGTTACCATTTTAAAGACACTAAATCCACTGCTACCAACCT